>NW_022060089.1:480731-657738 GCF_007399415.2 Gopherus evgoodei
CTGGGGCCGGAGGGTCTTGGACTTTCCGGCGTAGCGGCCCAGCCAGTGGCAGTGGGGGAAGAAAGGAGCCTGCCAGACAGGCTTTTGGTGAGCTGAATGCTCTGACAAGGGGCTGGTTCTCCACACAGCGCTGGGAGCGGGACCTGCCCCACTTGGGATTGTATGTAGGGGAGCAGTGAGGTTTGGGGGAGTGAAAGGGCAAAGCAGGAGAGGACAGCAAGAGGAGGAGCATGTGAAGGGCTGAGAGGTGGGGAGCAGAGGCGACATGTACCGGTCACTGCCTGGTGCCTGCTCGCAACCACCTGCCACTGCAGCTCCCAGTGTGCAGCTGGTGACAATGGGAAATGGGATGGGGGGTGAGAGCCCTGCTGTCTGAGAGCCGGCACATAGTGGGGGCTGAGGTGATGGACCAACAGGGGAGCGGCTGGCCCCATGTGCTGCATCTTTGCCCTGTCACCAGCCTTGCATACCCACCCCCCTCGTCACCCCCTGGACACCCCCGACTCACCGCTGGTAGGCGGGCAACTGGGAAGCAGGGATCTGGCCAGCAGCAGGACCTGCTAGTATGGATGCGGAGCAGAGAGGAAATACGGGACAATTTGCCCATTTTTAAGAAATAGTTGGGACAGCTTGCAGGAGGGCTTAAATACAGGACTTTAAAAATCTTTAAAAATGGGATGTCTGGTCCCCATACAGCTGCACTGCTGTGGTGGATCATGGGAGATGCTCTGTGCTGATAGAGAAGAGCTCCCCCCAGCAGCATAGTTAATCCACCTCCCCCAGAGGCTGTAGCTATGTCTACACAGGGGGTCAGGCTGGTATATTTATGTGGGTCACAGGTGCAGATTGTTTCTCACCAATAAGCAGAGTAGCTATCCCAATATAGGTCTGTAGTGCAGACCAGACCTCAACTGAGATTGGCTTCACATATTTAGGATCAAATCCTGAAAAAACTTGTAACTTTATTCAGATGAATATTTTCATAAAGGTCAATGGGAGTTCCCTGTGAATGAGTTTACTTGTGTGCTTGAGTGTTGGTTGGGTCAAGGCCACAAGCCAGTAGGATCCAGCAGGAAGATTGTGAAGGAAAGAGGTTCTGTTCTCATCCCATTATAAACTTGGAGTGAATCCGCAGTTGTGAGTGTGAAACTGGGGAAGTGCCAGAAGAACCAGTCGATGTGGCTGCTTTAACTCACTTTCACAGTCCACTGCTTGAGACCTGAAAACAACTAGCAAATGTGCGGAGGAGAGATTCTGCTGTGGACAGCAACACCAGGAGGACTGCACCCTGCTTCACCTGGGGCCAGAACCATTCAAACCATCTTCCCTCTTCTGGAATGGAGATGGTATGTCAGAGGGGCCGTACGTAACTTGTCGTGGGTCGCCAGTGTGGTTAGATGTTTGGTTGTGAATGAGTGTGTTCTCCCTTTGTCCTGACCCAACTCTTGCACAGACAGTTGGCCCAGCAGACCTCCGAGCGAACCACCCACTGGCCGACAAGCTCATTTAAGGTACAAAGGCACCCAGCCAGGTTTATTGTCGATGAAGCATGGTACATATTCCTGCAGACTCTACCAGGACAATTAATACATTAGTGGCCCATTAGAATGAACCAGCTCAGTGAACTAGTGGGACTCTCCGTTCCTCCTTAGGCTAGACAGAGACACTCCCTTTGAGGCTCCATTTCATACATCAATACAAACAAATTATATACTGACCATCTAACAGTAGTTAATTGACACCCTCTGACGTAGCCGGTAACCACCCATCTGTCATGATATAATTCCCCCATCTAAACCTTAGAATCCAAAAAATGAGGTACCAGCATGAATTGTTCTAAGCTTAATTACCAGCTGCCACCACCCAAAAATATAGTGTTTTGGGGCACTCTGGTCCCCCTAGAAACCTTCCCTGGGGACCCCAAGACCCAAATTCCTTGAGTCTCACAACAAAGGGGAATAAACCATTTCCCCTCCCCCTCCTTTTTTCCTCCCAGATCTTTCCTGCCCTGGGTACACTAGGAGATCACCGTGATTCAAACTCCTTGAATCACAACACAGAGAAATCAAGTTTTTTCTCCCCTTTCTCTCCCCCTCCCAGGCTTTCCCTCCTTGGGCTATCCTGGAGAGATAGAGAGTTTCAAGCTCCATGAATCTAAAACACAGAGGAAATTCATCTTTCCTCCCCCACTCCTCCTTCCCTTCTCCCGCCAATTCCCTGGTGCGTACAGACTCAGTTCCTTTGAGCCTTAAGAAGAGGAAAAAATATCAGGTCTTTTACAAAGAAAAGCTTTTAATAAAAGAAAGAAAAAGGTAAGAAATCTCTGTAAAATCAAGATGGAATATTACAGGGTCTTTCAGCTTATAAACACGTAGAAATGAAGTCTCCCTCCTAGCACAAATACCAATCAAAATCCGTCCAGCAAAATACACATTTGCAAATACAGAAAACAATCAAAGACTATAACCACCTTTTCTACTTTATACTCACTATTCTGAATATATAAGAGACTGTAGCAGGGAGATTGGCAAGAAACCTGCTTGCACGTTTGGTCCCTTTCAGGACCCAGAGAGAACCAAGCAAAACCCAAAAAATACAAACAAAGGCTTCCCTCCACCGAGATTTGAAAGTATCTTGTCTCCTGATTGGTCCTCTGGTCAGGTGTTTCAGGTTCACTATTTGTTAACCCTTTACAGGTAAAGGAGACATTAACCCTTAACTATCTGTTTATGACACCATCAGTTACATCTCTATCCATCACACTCTCATCCTGACCATATCCTTAGGATGGGTCACCGTGTTCCTCTTATCTTTAGGGAATGTGCTGATATCGAGGTATTCTGGTATCACCCTTCTGGACTGTGTTTACGTGAGTGCTCTGTGCCATCACTCTTAGAAATGTGTGGTTTTCAAATATCAGCCCTGTGCTTGCCAGATTCTGTGAGCAGGGCCTGCCTCTAGCTCACAGCCTAATTTTGCTTTATATCCAATGAGGCTTCGATTATTTTAGCCCAGACCTCATACCTCATACTAGATCTCTGACACAAGGGCTTATGTCTCAGGCTCTCTTCCTACTGCTGTTCCGCAGCACAAACGTGTTTCTGGATTTACGGTCACACATGACAGGCAGTTGTCACACAGGTGAAGTTTTTGATGGTATCTCTGATTCTGTCAACAAATGCATTCCAGTCCTAGCTGACACTGGAGTTCTCACTGATTTTCTCTTTTGCTGTTAGTTACAGGAAACTGAATAGAAGATCCAAGTGATGGTATATGATGTCAGCTGACAATCACACTGATTTTTACCCTGTAACTTACATCCTGACTGGCATCCCAGGTACGGAGGATGTCTCAATTTCTGGATGGCCATCCCTTTCTGTCTGATGTACGTTGTCACACTTTTTGGGAACTTTCTCCTACTATTCATCATACTAACAGAACAAAGCCTCCATGAGCCCATGTATGTATTCGTGTCCATGCTTGCCACTGCTGATCTGCTGTTATCTACCACTACGGTGCCCAAGATCCTGGCTGTATTCTGGTTTAGAGCAGGGAGAAATTTCTTTTGCTGCTTGCCTGACCCAGATGTTCTTCATCCATGTCAGTTTCTGGCCGAGTCGGCCATCCTGCTGGCCATGGCGTTTGATCGGTACGTTGCCATCTGCGACCCCCTGAGGTACACCATCATACTAACCAAGTCTGTGATCGGGAAGATGGGGCTGGCAATTGTAACAAGAAGTTTCTGTTTCATTTTCCCCATCATCTTTCTCGTGAAGCGGCTGAAGTTCTGCAGAACCAACCTCCTGCCTCACACCTATTGTGAGCATATGGTCATAGCACGGCTGGCATGCGACGACATCACAGTCAGCATCTGTATGGCATAGCCATGGCTATTTTAGCAATTGGTATGGATGCTGTGCTCATTGTTTGTCTTATGGGCTGATCCTCAGGGCCATCTTCCAGCTGCCATCCATGGACGCCCGGCTCACGGCTCTCAGCCCCTGCGGCTCCCACATCGGTTTCATACTCATGTTCTACATCCCATCCATTTTCTTCTATTTTGCACACCGATTTGGGCACGTCATTCCAGGTTATATTCTCATCCTACTGGCCAATCTCTATGTGCTCATTCCCCCCATGTTAACCCCATCATTTATGGGGTGACAACAAAAGAGATCCTGAAACGGCTGATCTGTGTGTTTCATCGGTGGTGCAGGAGAAGTTCCCTGCTGAGCTAAATCAGGACACAGAAAATGCTCTGGGACTTGGAAATTAAACCCAAGTTTTCATTGCAACTATAGGGATGTTTTTATTATGTACTTCCACTCCGTAAGGTGGAAAGCTGGTCTCTCTCATCAACAGAATTTGGATCCAATGAAAGCTATATCCTTCCCAGTTTGTCTCTCTAATATCCTGGGACACACATGGCTACAACAGCACAGTGCCCTGCCACAGAAAACAGCCAGATGGAGTGAGTCTTGTTCTAATTGAAGGGAAACAACAAAGAAGAATGCACAAAGGTAAAATTACTTTGTGACAGAGCATGGTGTGTGCTCCTCTGTGACAAGCTGCTCTTCATGGCAAAGAAAAGCAGCAGCCAAGGGGGATATACCATACAGCCATGGGGAGTGCATTGTGCTGCACACTGGGAGATGGGCGCTCTAGTGTTCATTCTGGCACTGACCTGCATTGTCACCCTGGGAGAGTTTCTTTCCTCCTCAGTTTCCTCTTTGGCAAGTGAGTACACTTTGGGGCCAGCTCAGAAGTCAGGAACAGGTCTCCTCAGGGAGACAGGGCAGGGATTTCATGGTTCTCCTCTGCACAGCCCAGAACCCTAGCAGGGGTGGCTTTGACTGTGTCATCATGGGACTCCTTACCTGGAGATCCACCCTAAAAGGACATGGCTCAGGCAGCAAACACTCCCCATACCACCCCATGGCAAGCATGGTGATTCAGTGTTTAAGCATCAGAGGGTAGCCGTGTTAGTCTGGATCTGTAAAAGCAGCAAGAATCCTGTGGCACCTTATAGACTAACAGAGTTTTTGGAGCATGAGCTTTCGTGGGTGAATACCCACTTCTTCAGATGCATGTCATCTGAAGAAGTGGGTATTCACCCACGAAAGCTCATGCTCCAAAACCTCTGTTAGTCTATAAGGTGCCACAGGATTCTTTGCTGCTTTTCAGTGTTTAAGCAGGCCCTAGAATTTCAACTTGTCAGCCTGTATTCAGCCCAATAACTTGTGTTGCTAAGGTACCCCCCACAAAGATATCAGAACGCCTGAATCCTTCTCAGGGTCACAGCTTTGCTTGCCTCAGTCCCCATTCCGTAGCCAAGGCCTGCGTCCCATGGACCTTGTATTTTGCTGCCTTATGGATCATTTCGCGTGGATGGGTCCAGCTTACCCAGGCTGATCTCACGCTCTTTCCCCACACAGGTTGCTTTGTGGGGCTGACCGAGTGGGAGAGAGGTCAGGGGATGCTGTGGCCTGGTGCACTGGGTGAGGGACTTATTGCATCTGCTCTCTGGTGCACGACCATGGGAGACAGAGGAAAATCTTGTGTGTGTGTGTGAGTAGCTGTGTCTTACCCCCTTCTAGTGGAAAGTTTTGCCACTGAGGATAATGTGATGAGTCTTGTTGTAACCATCTGCTAGTGCCCCAAAATGCTGTGAGAAACTGTTTCTGCTTTTATTCCCACCTTCCATTCCTGGAGCTTTGGAGTAGAAATGTCTCCACAGGAACATAAAAATGATATCAACTGGGTCAGACAAATGGTCCATCTAGCCCAGTGTCCTTTGTTCAATGCCAGGTGCTTCAGGGGAGTGAGCAGAACAGGGCAATCTTGTGATCCATCCCGTCTTCCCATCCCGGTTTCTGGTGGACAGAGATTTTGGGACACCAGCGGCATGAGCTTGCATCCCTGACCAGCTTGGCTAATAGCCATTCATGGACCTGTCACCCATCAACTTATCTAAGGCTTTTTCAGTCCTTTCCATCACAACATCTCCTGGCAGTGAGTTCCATAGGTTAGCTCTATGTTCCATAAAAAACAAACATTCTCTTTTTTGTATTAAATTTGCTGCCCTGGTTTTTGCATTGTGTGAAAAGGAAATAACATTTCTCTATTCACTTTATCCACACCAGTCATGATTTTATAGACTTCTGTCATATCCCCCCTTAGTTGTCTCTTTTCTAAGCTGAACGGTCCAAGTCTTTATGCTCTATCCTCATATGAAAGACATTCCATACTCTTAATTGTATTTGTTGATCTTCTCTGACCATTTTATTTATGTATTTTATCGATCCTGCAGCACAAGTTTCCTGCTGAGCTAAAGGAGGCAACAGAAAATGCTTTGGGACTTGGAAATTAAAGCCAGGTTTTCATTTGAACTCTAGGGTGTTTTAACTATGTCCTTCCGCTATGTACGTTTGAGAACTGGTCTCTCTTGCCAACATAATTTGGGTCCAGTGAAAACTATTTCCTCCTCACCTTGTCTCTCTAATATCCTGGGACACATATGGCTACAACAGCGCAGCTCACTTCCATACAAAGCAGCCAGACTGATTGAGTCTCTGTTCTAAGATGAAGGGAAACCACAAAACAAGAAAGCACATACATAAAAACACCATGAGAGAGTGACAGCATGGTGTGTGCATCTCTTCTGTGACAAGCTGCATCCGAACTGCACTCTTCATGGCAATGGAAAGCAGCAGCCAAGGGGGACATGTCATACACCAATGGGAAGTGCACTGTGCTGAACATTGGGAGATGGGGCTCTAGTCTTCTGTAATCCTTCTGCCCTCTTATTTGGCAGCAACAAGGGCCGGGTTCAGTATCCAGGGGTTCCGTTTCAATAACACAATGCATAACCGGATTGAGCCCCCACCCCGTGACCTGGGACACTCACATACCACACCCCCCGGGTGCCTCTAGGAGGCAATACTTCCCCTCTCGCAAGCACGGAGTCTGAGTGTAGCAAATCTTTTAATAAAGGAAGGAATCAATGTGGCATCCCATTGGAGAAACACCACAAACAGGGTTATAACACAAACCATAAACAAAACTCACCTTCAAGTACATTTGGCACTGTCCTTTTTCCCCTTAGGGTTTTAAGTCCAATCACCCCAAAGTCCAACAACCCAAAAGTCTCTGGTCAGTGTAACCCCAGAGTTCGAGAGTTTATCTGTAGAGGTCCCTTCCCCCAGCCTGGGTAGAAAGGGGCACCTTACGTGGTCCGGGCCAACTGCCCTGCCTCTCCGTGGGTTCTGCTTCCGCCTTCTCCACGAACTGCTCCACTTTACCAGCCGCTCCATTCTGCTCCTCCAGCCGTCCTCAGAAAACTGCTCCGCTCCACCAGCTGCTCTGCTCCATGAGCTGCCCCAGTTCTCCCTGCAAACTGCTCAGCTCCATTCGCTCTGTGGACCGCTCCACTCGCCCCACAGCTACTCCGCTGTGCCAGCTGCTCCGCTGCCACCAGCTGTCCCATGATCTGCTCCAGCCGTCCCACAACTGCTCCACTCCGCCAGCTGCTCTGTTCCACAGTATAGCTTCAGGCTCCCCCACCAGTTAGCACAGTACTCAGTGCTCTCAGCTTAGTAATTTCAGCTCTTTAGTGATTTCAACTCTTAGCGATTTCAGCTCTTAGCAGGGAACCCCCAGTGCTAGTGCACCATTAGCCCAAAGTGAGTTCAGCTCAGGAACCTGTATCTAGATTCTTGAGAGAATAAAAAAATCAACTCTGACATTCCACACTGGAGAGAGGAAGGGTGGAACTGGTGCTTCTGGCTCCACAAGGCGACTGCACCACCAAGCACAGATACCTGTCCCCAGCCTCTCTCAATTCACTGGGTTTTGGAACCCATGTCCCTTGTCTAGCAAGTACCACCCAACTGAGGTTGAGTCATTTCTATCACAAAGCAGTCCCACAGCTCAGCAGCATGGGATGGGGTAGGCTTGCCTATGCAAATACACTCTCTGAAATTCTTTCCACCAGATGTCAGGGTAGAGCTCATCCTGACTCTGCTTACATCCTCCCCCCAGCCGAGAATTTGTCGTCCCGACAAATCACATTCCCTACTATACCAACTCATTGGTCCCCTCCAAAGGGGCTCAGATAGCCCACTTTAGCTTCCACAAACCTGTGTGCTAAATGTATAGGTTCCTCACTAATCACCCCAGGTGCTTCGTACGTTAACTGTTTCACTAGCCTTATTATCCTGTCTCACCTATTGAGAATCTCTGTTGCTGTGGTCTGGGGGACATCCTCTTGAGTGACGGATGGGGAGGTTTCCTGTGAGTTCCCCTCGGATACTGGCATAGGCCCCTGCATTTCTAGGTCGAAGGTGCTCAGGTTATCTTCCATCTGTGTGTCACCACTGTCCAAGAACCTGTGTATGTCATCACACGGGGGTCCACCAGTGGTTCAGGAGCGTCAGGAATGGGCCTAAATACTTCTGCCAAAGGGTTTAGGGCGGAAGAGGAGGTGCTCTCTTTTGATTCAGCTAATTGAGACTGGAATCTTGTCTTCATCCCAGGATACACCCTGGTTGTGTCTTCCTCCTCAGACTCACTGTCAGATGTGCTGAGTAGGGGTAGGTTAGCTGCAGGAGGCCGGCTGTCCACGTTGGAAGGCGGCTTTGGAACAGCACCTTCATTCTGCTCAGTTGCCCTGTTGTGGCCCATCTCATACGGGCTGCCTACCAATTCTCCCAGGGAGCAAAAGGTTTCTATGCACAGTTTTGGTCTGCCCTGGACCCTCTTCAGGTTTGATCTTGTAGACCGGCAGGTCTCCTAGCTTTTCCATCACTAAGTAAGGTATTGCCTTCCATCTGTCAGCTATCTTGTGTTTGCCAGCAATACTCAAATTTTGCAGCAGGACTCTGTCCCCTGGCTGGAGTTCTTGCAGACGCAACCTAGCATCATATCGCTGTTTGTTGCGGTCTGCGTTCTTCTGAGCTGCAGAGGTAACTAAGTGATAAGCATCCCGTAGTTTTTCTCGTAGTTGGGATACATATTGCTGATGGGTTTCATAGCTATCACTATCCTCTGATACACCAAAGCACAGATCTATGGGTAGTCTTGGTTCTCGCCCAAACTTCAAGAAATATGGGGTGACCCCCATAGCATCATTCTTTGTGGCGTTGTAGGCGTACAACAGAAATGCAACATGTTGGCTCCAGGTTGCCTTCTGCTCTGGCCGCAAAGTCCCTAACATATCCAATAGGGTTCGGCTGAACCTCTCAGGATGAGGGTCACCTTGCCGGTGGGAAGGGTATCTCTAACTGAAGACTCTGCTTACACTTCTTTCTGCCTCCAACCTGCTGCGTCATCTTGGGAGAGCTTCTTTGGTCCTAAATTTCCACTGTGGCAAAGTGAGCACACTTTGGGGCCAGCATGGAAGCCAGGAGCAAGTCTCCTCAGGGAGACAGCATAGGGATCGCATGGCCCTCCTCCGCACAGCCCAGAACTCGAGCAGGGGTGGCTTTGACTGTGCCATCATGGGCCTCCTCGACCTGGAGATACACCCCATGAGGACCTGGCTAGGGTAGCACAGGCCCCAGCACACCACCCCACAGAAAACATGTTTAAGGCCAGAAGGAACCACAGTCTAACCTCCTGTATAACACAGGCCCTAGAATTACACCCAGTCACCCAAGTATTGAACCCAATAACTTTATTTTTGTTACAGCACCTTCCACACAGAGATGCAAACTCCTAAGTCCCCCTCAGGGTCACTTATAGTCTATCCACCTTATAGTCCAGTCATCCAGTCCATACTTCTTTAACTTGCTGCAAGAATACTGTGGGAAACTATTATCAGAAACTTTGCTAAAGTCAAGATATATCACATCTAGCACTTTCCCTGTATCCACAGAGCCAGTTGTCTCATCAGAGAAGGCCATCAGCTTGATCAGGCATGACTTCCCCTTGGTGAATCCATGTTGACTGTTCCTGATCATCTTCCTGTTAGGATATAGATATTCAGGCCTGTCTGCAAAGGCCTATACTTTAAGAATGTAGGTGTATTCTTTTCACTTAGCTAGTTATAGAGGTATAAAAGAAAGAATCGTAGATCATTGTCTGTGGAATGACCTTCTCTTACTGTGACAGGCTAAGGTCTTCAGCTGAGATGTAGTTAGGCAGCCATAAGCTGGGAAGTGTATAGTCACATCCTCACATTCCAAACTAGTCACATTGAAATAAGATGCTATTGGGTATTAGGAATATAATCCTGTCTGATATTCCATCACCTCCAGAGAAAGAGAAGAGCCTAGAAGAGGTAAAAATAAATTTAGTCTGATAGCATCCTGTCTGGCAAGAACTCACTTATCAATAGACACAGCTGGAAAACCCTTATGTCTATGTAGATGTGGTTGTGAAACCCTCACTTCTGTATTGTTTTGTATGTTTCTTTGCATGGTCTCTGTCTGGTTCTGTGATTGTTTCAGTCTGCTGTATAATTAATTTTGTTGGGTGTAAACCAATGAAGGTGCTGGGATATAATTGGTTAAATAACCATGTTACAATATGTTAGGATTGGTTAGTTAAATTTCAATAAAATGATTGGTTAAGGTATAGCTAAGCAGAACTCAGGTTTTACTATATAGTCTGCAGTCAATCAGGAAGGGGGAAGGAAATGGGAACAGGGACTGGGGATGGGGAGAATTAAAATCATGTTTTGCTAAAGGGCAAAATGGGAACAGGGGATGGAAACAGGAACAGGGACACAGGCAAGGCTCTGTGGTGTCAGAGCTGGGAAGGGGGACATTGAGGAAGGAAACTGGAATCATGCTTGCTGGACGTTCACCCCAATAAACATCGAATTGTTTGCGCCTTTGGCCTTTGGGTATTGTTGCTCTCTGTTCATGCGAGAAGGACCAGAGAAGAGGGAGGGTGAAGCAATAAGCCCCCTAACACTTCCTCTTCTCTAAGTGCTTCAAAATGGATTTCTTGAGAACTTCTTTCAGGATTTTGCTGTGGACTGAAGTGAGGCTGACCGGTCTGTATTTCACCAGGTTTTCTTCCTTCTCTTTTTAAATATGGGCACTATATTTGCCTTTTTCCAATCTTCTGGGACCTCCCCCAATCCCCACACATTTTCATAGATAATCCCCAATGGCTCTGCGATCGCATCAGCCAATTCCCTCAGCACCTTTAGATGTGCTAAATCTGAACGCATGGACTTGTGCATGTCCAGCTTTTCTAAATAGTCCTTAACCTGTTCTTTCATCAGTGAGGGCTGCTCACCTCCTCCCTAAACTGTGTTGCCCAGTGCAACAGTCGGGGAGCTTTTGAGTACTTCAGATTGTTCCACATCCTCTGTCACTATTTTGCCTTTCCAGTTCAGTTAGAGATACCCAACTGTTTTGGCTAATAGCCATTGATGGACCACTCCTCCATAGACTGATCTATTTGTTTTTTTCCCCAGTTATACATCTGTCTAGTTCCTTTTTGAATGCAGTTGTACTTTTGGCCATCACTACATTCCCCTTGCAATGAGTTCCACAGGTTACATTAGTGTTGCTTGAACAGTCAATAGCAATAGTCACACACCTAGATTCCCACCACCTAGGCATTGGTGCAGCACAACAGGGAAACTGAGGCACACAGGGTATTCAAACCATGAGATTCAAAGAGGCTCGCGTATAACATAATAACTTCGTAACAGTCATGTGCTAGTGCCTAAGAGCCCTGTAGACTGATGTTCAAGACCTGTGGTCCCTGACACCCAGACAGTAATGGAGGCAGAGTCAAGCAGGCCCATGGCAGCCTTCTCTCCTTGTGCCCTTTACTATTGCTACTGATCAAGTCTAGACTGAGAAGACAAATTCTCTGACTCTGCCTCTCACTGACAGAAGCGATCAAGACAGTCGACCTGACCTGAAACACCAAGGGGACATTACCCAGTGATAATCCCAGACATGTAGGGCTGGAAGGGACCTCATGGGTCATCTAGTCTTGTCCCCTACGGTCCAGGCAAACATTTTCCTAAGTGGCTGCTGATTTAAAGGGTTTCACGTTTGGATATCGGGGCACCAGAAAGAGGGGGTCCAATGGCCTTGGCCCCATCACTGAAAAAAGTTGGAGGATTAAGCCCTCCCAAGGCTTATAGTCAGAATGGGGAGTGACGAGGGTGGGAGTCTGTGATGTTATTGATATAAACTGGGACCATATAGAACATGGGTTGCAACCAAGGTCCTGTAGTGGCACCAAATCTTGTATAAAGGGGATCATATAAGGTATCTAAGACCAGGTTATGGGTTACTGATTATGATTATGCTGTCTGTGTGTGTGTATCATTTTGTAGTTGAAGTTATGAGTATTGGCTCTATACTGAATCTTGCTGAAATAAAATAAAATAGAACAATAATATGGGTCCTGATTACTCCCTGGCAGCCCCTAAATTTCCCTTGGATCCTTCCAGTAGGGAACGTCCACTCCCTTCTCCATAAGGAACAATGAATAAGGAGGAGGATTTTGGAGGGGAGTGTGGGAGTGTCACAAGGATGACAGAGTTTCTTCAGAGTCACCAAACCGGCGTTTGCAGCCATTGCAAAAAATGGAGGAACAGACACAGGAGTCTCATCTCAGATGGTCTGGCTGGCAGAGCACAGTCCGAGGGCAAAGGTCAGCTTCACACCTTGACCGTGTAACACACTGAGCACACAGCACTGTGGTGACTGGGCCCAAGCTCACATGGGGTTCAGCTTCCACAAGAAAGGAGCAAACAGATGGGAAGATGCTCAGAGACACAGGGAAACAAGGCTGAGTCAAAGCAGGGGTGTAGCCATGGGTTGGTCTGCGTGGCCAGGGCCCACCCACTGAGCATCCAAGCCCAATCCACCAGCTGGGACTCCTGACTCCAACTTGGTGCCCAGCTGTGTCCCTCTCCTGCCGGTCCGGAGTGCTGATTTCCTGGTCTCTTACCCCAGATGGGGATGTGCCTTGTGGGGGCGGGTTTAGGCCAATAGTGGACTAGCCAGTGGTCCTCGGCCAATGGAGTCACCCTGCTTCGTTCAGCCCACCTGCCACTCCTGCGGTGACACAAGATCCAGGTGTGGGGATTTACCCCTCCCCCCCAGTAGCCAGAGAACGGGCCAGGGCACTGGAATAGCACTGCGTGTAGATTAGGAGTGGGGTAAGCCCAGCATCTCAGAATTGCTGGGTGGCGATGTGGAGTAAGCCCCCACCCTCTGACCATGTGACCTGACCCCACTCCCCTGCAGGAGAGACGGGCGCAAACCCTTGCACCTTTTACCCCATTTCCACTGCAGGAGGGGTCTGCAGCAGGGATGGACAGGGGCTCAGGGCTCTGCTGAGCAGGATTTCGGTGAGTTGCCTGTTTCTACATTATAGTTAGTGCTAATGGCTCAGGAAGGATACAGGGTTCAAGGCAAGAACCATCTGGGAAGGAATTCTCCAGCATGGCAACTTGAACTCTTGAGTATTGTCTGAAACACCAGAGGATTTACCTGGTAAAATTGGAACTACTAATGTAGTAAAAATTGTTTAGACAAATATTTGTTTTTAAGATCAGTTCCTTGTCTCTGACTGTGTCCTTCTACTTGTCCCAGTAGCATGCCTTTTGGAGTTTATGTGGATTTTCCTCTGGTTCACTCAAGTTTTCCAATTCAGCAAATTCACTGCTCTGTTAGTAAGTGGAGACAAAGCCTCTGCACTGGGTATCTGTGTTACCAGGGGGTTCACAACAAGAATGGGTCACACACCGGCCTGATTCTGCTTTCACATTCTACCTTCAGTGGGTCACTCCAGATTGACACTGGTGTCCCTGAGAACAAAATCAGGGCCCGGCTGTTTTGGAATCCAGGTGTTTCATTCCCTGTCTCAGAATGTCACAAATACTGAGGGTTTATTCAGACACTTTCAGCACCCTAACAGAGTAGCACTCTCTATGGCAGGGCCTGAAGCTGTGATGTTCTCAACTCAGAGCTGAAAGTTGAACAATGAGGGTGAAATTTTGGTCCCATTGAGATCAACTCTTAACACAGTCAGGAGTTCAACTTCAATTTACATGTGGAGATTTAAATATATGGCCTGATTTACACCGGCCATGACCCTCCACTGACTTCAACTCGAGCTGTCCTGGTGCCTCTAAGGACGGGTGAGTTTGTTTGCACTAAAGAAGAACTGATGGAAGAGTTGCTGAAATATCAGACTCACAGGCTTAGAGGTTTAGAACAGTTAGGATAACTTTTTTTTTCAGGGAAGGAGAGGGGTCTGATTTCCCTGTGCCCCTGCATCTCTACATCTGGAGAGAATGAGAAGTCCTAGAAGGCAGTAAAAAGAACAGCATGTTTATGACTTCGAGGAAACCAGGTGGTGTTGGAAATCTCAACAGGGGGACTCCAGGGATTCACTGTGTGTGTGTGTGTGTGTGTGTGTGTGTGTGTGTGTGTGTGTGTGTGTGTGTGTGTGTGTGTGTGTGTGTGTGTGTGTGGGTGTGTGTGTGTGTGTGTGGGTGTGTGTGGGTGAGGGTGGGTGGGTGAGTGGGGAATGTGCAGCATACAGATCACAATGGTGCGTAGTCCTGAAACTGGGTGAAATAGGGAATAGACATCCTGCCTAATGCACAGATGAGAAGCGTAATGATTCCTGCAGCGGTAGAGGGGTGTCTCAGCCTGTAGGAGACTGTCTCTGACACCATCCCCAATCTGGAACATCCCTCCTCACATGAGCAGCCGCACTACAGCCTCATGGTAATGTCATGGTGGCATCAGCAATTGCTAACACAGAAAAGCAGCTTCAGGAAGGGGAGTCTGGGTTTCTAGCAGTCTGCAATGCATTAAAGGTTTGTGTCATTTTGAGAAAGAGTTACTGATGCTGGCTCCTTTTAGTCTCCATGTCCTCTCTCCCTCCTGCCAGGTCTGTCCCTCTCTCCTTCCCTGCACAGGCTGAGCTGCTGCTGGGATTTACTTCCCTCCCAAAAAGGCAGTTCAGGCGAATCTTCCCCTTTTTCCCAGTGCAGGCAGACACTGAGTTTAACCTCGTCTAAGGAGGTACTTCTATGAGCTGGTGCTGTGGGGTCTGGCACCTTGTTTTGATTCTGGGTTAGGGGCATCACTATGTGACAGAGGTAGAAGTTACGGGAGTTGGGGAACCTACATGGACAAGCGACCAGCACTGGGGATTCTGGGATATGGAGTGGCATATAAATGGGCAGGTGGGTAGCACTGAGAGCAATGGGGGCTGGGAACAGGGTGTGCATGGACAGATGGACAACGCTGTGTGTTGTGAGGGTAGGGAGGGAGGTGTACGCAGAGAAACAGGCAGTGCTAAGATTTGTGGAGGCAGGCAGGGGTGCTGGGTTTGAGGGGCCAGGGATTGGCAAGTACATGGAGTGATAGGAAGCGCTGCTGAAATTGAATTTGTCTTTCTAATTGTTGGTCCAACGCCAGTGCAGAGCTCTTTCCTGGTCCCGTGTGCATTTGGGCTGGTCTCAGGGTCTCTTTCCCATGGCAGGCCAAAGAAATGTAGCCTGGGTGTCACAACCTTTGCTCAGTTTTTGTTTCCAGGTGTTGTCGTTGTTGTTGTTCTGTAACTTCAGGCACTTCACCAATGGAAAGAACCGTTGATCTTTGTATGAATATGCACCCCATATTCTTCATAGTGATATCATTATTATATGATTATGGGATAATTATCATGCATTCTTTGTAAGCGAGGTCATGTAAGATATCATTGGAAAATTATGATTTTCTGAATATGATTATCCTATTTGTGTGAATGTATCGTTTTTGGATATGAATTTATGAATATTGACTATGTATCTGTATTTCAAATGTAGTTACACTTGGGTAATACCCACTAGACAAGATGCTGGTTGGAAGAGATCTATTCAGGGCAATGAGACTTTAGGGAGAACAATAGATCTGAGAAAAGACTTACCTTCCACCTGGTGAGACTTCCTTTAAGAAATGGAAGCTATGACTCTACAGAGGCATGTGACCAGCCCACATAACTCTGGGCTCCATATTGAGGAGTCCATATCTTCACACAAACTGGTCTGGGAACCAAGTTTTGAAACAAAGGTTTCCTGCCATATGCTAAGCGATATAAGGCAGGGAATGACATCATCATGATTCCTTACTCCCCACCCAAAAGACTCCTGGATACACCTGAGGACAAAAGTCTGAACTAGGAGAAGTGTTTGACTCAGGCTAAAGAGATTCTAGCCTGTGTATGGAGACCTGAGAAACCAAAGCTGCAAAGCAAATGCACATTGTGCCTAAAGAATTTGCCAGATGGCTTGTATCATCAATCAGGTTGATACATTGCTAATTCATACTCAATCTAACTATTGTGTTAAGCTTAGTTTGTGTTATTATTTGCTAGGTAATCTGTTTTGAGCTGTTTGCTATCCCTTATAATCATGTAAAATCTGTTTGTTGTAGTTAATAAACTTGTTTTATGATTTACTCTAAACCCAGTGTGCTGTTAAGTGAAACATCTAGGGGTAAAATCTCAGCTTGGTTACCACAAGTATGCACTGTGCTCCCCATACTGAAGGAGCAGCAAACTGGGTAACAAATTCATACTGGTTGGAGTTTGGACCAGGACAGGATGGTACAGCTCTGGGGTTCTAGGTTAGGGAGCTGGTGGCTATTTTGGCTGTAGCCTCTCTATTGTTGGTTCATGCAATGGCTGGTCAAAAAAACCTGCATATAACTGCAGTTGGCTGTGTCCCCGCCTGTGTGAATGCCGCTGAAGGTGTAGGACCAGGAGAGGGTCTGCAGCTTGTCATAGCAATGCATTGAGAGAGGGAGCCCAGGCTGGTCAGTCAGAGGGCTCAGTGGTACCCAGGTTCCAGGTGTCACCCTGGGAGGAATCTGTCACACTTTGCTCATCAGCTTCTTCAATCTCCCATCATACTCTGACACCCCCTTTCCATACTCTCCATCCTCATCCCAAACTGCTTTGATTCCAACAGCACACGGGTCAGCAGTGTCTTCTCCATGCTCCCTAGTCATCCCTGGCTCCCGCAATCTCTGAGCCACCCCATGCTCCTCACAGCTCTTCTCCTGCAGGGGTGAGGTGCCTCTCATCAGGACTGCTCCCTTGGCTTGTGGAGGGGGATCAGTGACTGTGTCTCACCAGTGAGAAATCTCGTGAGTGGCAAATGCCAAGGCATGCACCTGTATAGCCTCTCTTGTTACCAGGGCTGGCTCTAACAACCTCCCCGAGCGCCACGCTGCCCAGATGTAACACCTCCCTCCGAGCGCTGCCCTGACCCGCTGAAACAAACAGCCCCCGAGCACCACCCAGCCGAAACAAACAAAAAAACTTCCAGTGCCGCCCTGGTGAACCAAAAAAAAAACAAAAACAAAAAAACCCACCTGAGTGCTGCCCCATCACCTGAAGATTGGCTGCCTCTTACAAGGTGCTGCCCCAAGCATGTGCTTGGTCAGCTGGTGCCTGGAGTCGGCCCTGCTTATTACATCCATATACAGCGTGTGGTGTTTCAAGGACTGCTACACAGGATTATCTCACAAACTGAGAAGTATGCAAGTTATAAAATGAGAGCAGGCAACTCTGGGACATGTGATAGCCTGGATAAATATGTCTGCCATGTGCAGGAACCACTGGTAGGTGACTGAAACGGTGGGCCACTGGCACACAAACGTTAAACCCAGGATTCTCGGGACTATTTGCTAGCCGGTTATATTACTCATTCATAGTGATGGTTGCGCATTCATTCTGCACTGTAGACACTTTATGGGCTCAAGTCATTATTTTTCTCACCTAAAACGTTCATCCATGCAATGCCTCACATGATCCTCAGCCTTGTGATATACACACCTCTTTTAATATTGACAAGGTTCTGTAGTCATGTGAGAAATTCTCCCCACAGGGCTTAATTGAATATGGCCGTGGATAGAAAAAAATGGTTAATTACTCTCACATTTAAAAAAAATATATATGGCTTATTTCCAGTCAGAATTTCTTTAACTTCAGCTTCCAGCCATTGGATCTTGTTAAACCTCTGTATGCTAGACTGAAAAACCTATTATTAAATATTTGTTCCCCATGTAGGTACTTACAGACTGTTTTCAAGACACTCATAATGATCTTTGTTAAACTAAAAAGACTGAGATTTGTTGAGTCTATCATTGGACTCATAAGATTGAGTCTAATCTTCTTATAATTCTTGTGTTATTATGCAAGGATCATATTGGTTCTTTGGGCCACATGGTCAGGTTAATCTAATCCCCCTTTCACGCCCCCAAATCTTGTTCAGAGTCATTACGTTGCCTATTATAGTACCCCAGCATGTATGCATCAGCTGTATTCTTTGTTCCTAGATGTAGATATCTGAATAGCTATATTGGAATATATGTCATATGTTTTGACTAAATTTGCCAATCAATCCAGATTGCACTGAATCAGTGACTTGTCCTCGTCATTATTTACAATTCCCCAATTTTTGTGTCATCTGGAAACTTCACTGATATTCAGGCATGTGAACAGTTAGGAGCTGAGTTGTAGACACATATATTTGCTTACATTTGTCAGTTAACACCTGTAATTTATGTCTGAGACAAAGTTGGTTGCCAGCAAGAAAGTGTCTCACCAAAAGAATCAAGGGAAGTGACACAGCTACAGGCCTGTAACCCAAAATACCAAGACCTTAGTGCCCATTTTTTTAGCACAAAGTCATAGCCCAGCATGATAATGTCTGTTTCATAAGAACATAAGAATGGCCAGACTGGGTCAGACCAAAGGTCCATCTAGCCCAGCATCTTGTCTACTGAAAGTGGTCAGTGCCAGGTGCCCCATAGGGAATGAACAGAACAGGGAATCATCAAGTGATCCATCCCCTGTCGTTCATTCCCATCTTCTGGCAAACAGAGGCTAGGGACACCATCCCTGCCCATTCTGGCTAATAGCTCTTCATGGACCTATCCTCCATGAACTTATCTAGTTATTTTTTTAACCATGTTATAGTATTGGCAGAATGTTCCATGGGGGAAACTTGGCTCCCTTACAACATAGGAATTTCATCATGGATCAGACCTATTTTCTATCTAGTCCAGTGTCCTCTCTTGACAGTGACTGCCCCAGGGGCTGCAGAAGAAGGTGTAAGAAAACAGCAGTAAGTAGATGGGGGGATGACCTATCAGTCCTTATGGTGTCACTCTAATGCCTAACAACTAGAGATCAATTGTGCCCTGAAACATATGGGCATATAGGCTTTCCATAATGTTTATTTATCTGTAAGAATTGTAACTGGAGAGTCTCACTACCCCTGTAAATGTCCAAATGCTTCCTGATTATTGCTTAGCTCATGCTGACAACTAGTTTTGGAAAGCAATTCCTCATTAGACGTGAACTGAAGAAAATATTCTTCTTTAATCTCCTTTGAATTTGCTACTTTTCAATTTAATTGAATGTCCTCTTCATCTTCTACCATGAGAAAGGGAAAACAGATTCTTGATGTACTCTCTACCAGTCAGTGTTTTCTAGACTTTTCTCATGTCTCCTCTTATTCATCTATTGTGTAAAGGTAACAAACCCAGGCTTCTCTACATATGTCCATGTGAGAGTTTCCCTGGGCCATTGATCATTCTCGTTGCCCATCCATGAACCCCTCTTGTTGCAATATCCTGTGTGAGAAGGGTGCCCAGTACTACACAGAGGAGTCCAGAGAAGGGTGAAACATTGGCTGACTGATCTCATGGCATTCTATCTTCTATATGATTTCCCATCCCACTCCTCCTGGATCCCAATATTTTGCTTAGTTTCTGTATCTGCTTAAACTCTGAAAAGGGTTTCACAGAGCTGTGTACCATGATTGACACCCAGGTTTTTGTTTTGAGTTCAATCAGAACTCGGAAAGATGTTTGAGGAGTTCAAATTTTCCCT
This sequence comes from Gopherus evgoodei, assembly GCF_007399415.2. Classification (NCBI taxonomy): domain Eukaryota; kingdom Metazoa; phylum Chordata; order Testudines; family Testudinidae; genus Gopherus; species Gopherus evgoodei. The sequence continues at coordinate 500,613 of NW_022060089.1, forward strand.
CCAAAGGGCATGCAAGTTGCAGTTTCTGACATTTCATTTGGTTTTGTTAGCTCCCTCTGAGGACTTCTCTGAACTTGGCTGTAACCTAAGTAATCTGGTGCCATCTGCAGATGTTGCAATGTCACTGTTCACCCCCATTGTAGATTGGTAATAATTATAAAATATTTGCCATGCTATTTGTTCTATAGTATGTAATCCCCCTTGTTGTGCTTCTCTTCCTTCACAGGCACTTTAAGCTTTTCTGAGCCCATCCAATGCATTGAACATCTCATGGCAGTTTTCAACCTGACACCTTTTGACCCTTCCACATTCATCCTTACAGGCATCCCTGGCCTGGAACCTGCCCATTTCTGGATTTCCATCCCTTTCTCCACATTCTGCATTATTGGAATGTTGGGAAATTTCACAGTTCTGTATATTGTAGGCAAAGAACAGACCCTGCACAAGCTGATGTACCTGCTACTCTGCATGCTGGTGCTCAAAGACATAGCAATGTCTACCTCTGTCATTCCAAAGGCACTGTCTATATTTTGGTTCAATTTGAAAGGCATTACTGTGGCTGGCTGCCTCACCCAGATGGTCTTCGTTCACACAGTTTCTACTATGCATTCAGCTGTCCTTGTGACAATGGCCTTTGATCCCTACGTTTTCATATGTAACCCTCTGACATACGCCACCGTCCTCACCAACGCATGAATAGCTAAGGTAGGGCTAGTGGGTTTGATAAGAGCTGTTCTCTGCATCCTGCCTCTGCCCCTGCTCCTGAGCAGGTTACCATTCTGTGCCAACCGCATTATCCCCCATATGTACTGCGACCATATGGCTGTGGCAAAGACGTCATGTGGGGACATCACAGTGAACAGGCTGTACGGCTTGGTGATAGTGGTTTTAGTCATTGGGTTAGACCTGACACTCATTGCCCTGTCCTATGGTCTGATCATCAGGGCCGTCCTCAGAATCTCCTCCAAGAAAGCCTACCTGAAAGCCCTCAACACCTGTACAGCCCACATCTGTGTGATGCTGACTTATTATACTCCCTTCCTCTTCTCCACTCTGACACACCGATTCAGTCAGGGCTTCGCTCCCCACGTTCCCATCATCTTGGCCAACCTCCATCTTCTTGTTCCTCCCATGCTCAACCCTATCATTTATGGGGTCAAAACCAAAGATCTTAGTGACAAAATGTTCAAATATGCCTGCAGAATGTGATCACTGGGGGCTACTGACTTTAAACCTGTCTGACAAGCGGGAGAAACGAAATCTGCTTGTTAATCAAGGGTGCTCTTTTCTAGTTTCACTGAGCTCAGCATTGTGGGATTTCACAGTCTGAGAAGTTCCTCTCATCTAATGTTTTATCACTCCATCATCAAGCACTGATCTCTCGATTGCTGATTTCCCTTGCTCTCCCAATCAACTGACCATTTTCAGCAACACCCACCAGCCCTGATCCCCCCCCCACAACCTATCACTCATCCTGCCTGTTATTGTCAGTTCACCAGAAGAGACTGCAGTTTTCTGATGCAAGGTGTATTTCCAATAGTCCCTGTTTGAAAAAGGGTTCTTGGTCAGTTTGAAGAACAGAAGCTACACTTTCAGATAGCCAAAGTCAAAGAAATCAGCTACAATGCTGAACTTTTTTGTCAAGTATACAGTGATTTGGTGAACACATTTTACCTGATTTCTGTATGTCCATTATTTCAGGAGGCTTGGAAGATAAAGCAGAAGTTTCTATGGGAAAGTGCTAATACAAGAAAGCTGTAGCAGGAATTGAGAGTATTCTATAGCACTTACTAGGGAGAGTTCTGAAACTGTTTTTGACAAATGGATTGTATTACTGTCATAACATTTCTTCCCAGATCTGGACCTTAGCTTCCAAAATATGGGTGTTAGCATGAAATCCTCCAAGGTTAGTTACAAGCTTGGACCTGGAAATTGCTGCCACCAGCCAGGAATTATACAGTGCCTAGCTCACTGTGGTCTCCCCAAAACCTTCCCAAGGGACCCCAAGACCCAGATTCCTTGACTCTCACCACAAAGGGAAATAACCCACTTCCCTTCTCCCTCTTCCCCTCCAGGTGTTCCCTCCCTGAGTTCCTGGAGAGATATACAGATTCAAGCTCCGTGAATCTAAACAAAAGGATTCCACCCTCCCTGCTTCAAGTCCTTGAAACACAAGTACCGAGAGATCTAACCTCTCTCCCACCTCACCTAGAGGGTATGCAAGGTCAGGCTTAGTAAACACAAAGAGACTTTCCCCCTCCCTTCGTTTCTTAGCCTTAACCAGTGAAAAACACTCAAACAGGTCTTGAAAAGAAAGCTTTTTATAAAAAGAAAGAAAAAGGACATAAAATGGTCTTTGTATTAAGGTGAAAATATACAGGGTCAATTGCTTAAAGGGAAAAAAATGAATAAACAGCCTTATCCAAAAAGAATACAATTTAACACATTCCAGCAACTACACACATGTAAATACAAAAAAACAATATAAACCTATTGTCTTACTATCCTTGTACTTACAATTTGGAAACAGAAGATTAGGAAGCCTGGAGCTAGAAAAATCACTCTCAGAGCCTAGAGGGCACAGACCCAAGACAAAGAACAACGAACTCACACCCCAAATTTCCCTCCACCTAGATTTGAAAAAGTCTTGTTTCCTGACTGGTCCTCTGGTCAGGTGTTTCAGGTTAATGTTTGTTAACCCTTTATAGGTGAAAGAGACATTAACCCTTAGCTATCTGTTTATGACAATTACTCTGGATTTGAGGGGTGTGTACCCCAGAATGTGATCAAGCCAATTACAATCATATGATGTGCACTCAGCCACTATGAATTACAAAAATTGAATTCCACATAGTTTAGGATTAATTGGAAGGAAGGCTTTTAGATGCAAGGTCAAATGTAGCTAGCAGTTTTTGCCAATATAAATGGGAGGAGTTGGACAGATGTGAATAAGGGAGATTGAAAGAAAATAAATGCATGAAAACCTTGAGTCTAGACACCTCTTATAGTAGAAGTTTAATGAAAATTGGGAAAAGTCATGATCCTATGTGTGTTGTAAAAGTTACTAAAGAATAGCTAACACAATGTACTTTAGAGCAGTCCTATGAAGCCATCTTGAGAGACTTTTTCCTGGCACTGTTTCTCCCCAGCAAGTGAGCTACTGGCCACTGCGAACCTGTTGTTAATTACTCAATGCCATTCCAGATGTTAGGTGAAATAGCTGGGATGTTCTAAACCTATTGCTTATGTCTGTGTATGCTTAAATCTAATAAACCGTGGAGTTAGACGATTGCATGATTACTTGTATTTGATTCATGATTGCTGAGTTCCCACTGATTTATTCCAGAGACCGCCTGGAGTGAAATAGTTAAATTACCCTTGCTGGGGATTCTGGAAACCCCAGGTTACAGACTGCTGTCTTAAGCTACGACATCGCCTTGGGGTCCAATAACTTACCACTTTGCGCAGTTGATTTTGGAAACACTTTCAGCTGGAACTTTCAAAATACACACTAACCATTTCCATTGTCAAAGACATCAAAAGTATGAGTTGAGAATTCATCTTGGAGTGTGGGAAATGGATTACACAGAAACTGCCACCAAAAGTTCAGTGATTGAATTGTTTTCAGTACTAAGACCTTCTCGACCTATAATGGCTGATATTCCATTTTTGCCATTGTTTTGTAGAGACCCTGGAGAGTTGAAGCAGCAGTGGATAGTTTTGTCTCATACTCAGGACAACCAAGTTTATCAGTTTTGGACTGAATTTCTCAAACACACAGATGTTGCTGAAGACAAAGACTTTAGCAAACTTGGCTTGTTTGCTCTTTCATTGGTGTCACTACCTTTTAGCAATGCTGCAGTTGGATGTTATTTGGATGAACTTGATAAAAACTAAACAGCTCAACAAGATGCAAGTGAACGTTTTAGAGAACATTCTTTATGTGGGGATGTACACGCAGCCACACATGATCTATTGTGAACGGTTTGCAGCAATGAAAGAAATGATTGCACTGGTGACTGCTGAGATGTATGATCAACAGCAGAAACGTACTTCTGATGAAGACAGCAAGGATGAAATGTTGCCTTTTACAGACTAACAGTAACAAACTAATTCAACTCAAAATATGAACATTCACTTCTGTCACTGAATGCAAATAGAAATAATATAATAATGTTCTTGCTGTTTTTACACTACATACATTTTGGACTACTTTGGGTCTTTTTTGACACCGGTATTTGCTGGTTTTTGTTTGAAACTCCTGCCAACCTTGAATCAGGATACGAGTATCAGTATTGTGGGTTTAATTTTGAATTCCTTTGTAGTCTCAGAGATTTGTTGCTAATGTGGATGAACTCCTGCTGGGACTTGTACCTTTTTAAAAAAATCAGATCTGTAGTAGGTATGTAATGAAAGCTTTCATTTGTTATCTGATGTATAAATGAATGTGTGAATAAAAAGACCCCTTTGTTTCAAGAAATAGATGGGGCTACTTTTAGGTTAAGTTTCACGCGATTATGGGCTATTAATGCAGTAGAAATGTGGAAAACTTGAGCAGCACCTCAAGCTGAGCTAGAGGCAGAGTAGCAGGAGTAAGAAACACAAGGGCCAGAGAAACAGCCCAGAAGGTAGATGTGGGCTTGAGCCTGAGCAGTGGTGCTGAGACACAGCTGGGGGGCTGCAACTGGAGCACACCAGAACAGGCAGCTGGGTCAGCACAGACCAGATGTGCCAGTGGGGAGCCAGAACTGAGCTACAGTAGGGAGTTTGAGACCACAGCCATTCAAAAGGCCTTTGCCCCTTACTGAACACATTGACTGTACTTTCTCTGTATTGTAGCCCATAAGTTTGCATCTGTACATGTCATATTGTTAGTATAGTTTTATTGTTGATTTCAGACACACCATATACATTCACATTTAGAGACATTTTTAAGGCTTGCCCCTGTGTCAACTGGAGCTCCACACTTCTTATTCCTTGCTTGGAGAATGCACCAACATTTTGTTTCACATGTGTCTGTATAGCCCCCAAACCTTACCCAAGGCTGATATGGCCCCATGTAACATCTCAATATCAAATGAGTTTAAAAATCCAGCTACAACACCAATACCAGCTACAAAATATTCCCCTTTACCTGTTGTATTTCATATAGTCCAATCTCCCCATTGTCCCCATGCTTGTAGTAGAGGTAAGGCATATGGTTTGCACTCTGAATGTTGTGTACTTATGTTTATTTGCATTCCTTCCAACCGGACTGATTGGTCCACTATGGCTGGGGCTTCAATTACTTCTCCCTTTCTATACGAGTGTTCATCTGCCATTATTCTTGGATCAAACTTCTTTTCTGATATTTGATTGATAAACATAAACAACGGACCATATCCCTGAAAATCTACTCCCCTTTTAATTTTCCTAAAGCAACTTAATCTTCTCATTATAGAAGAATCCAGTATTTTACTAGTTTCCCGTATTTTGAGAGCCATTGACTCATTCCATCCCACATGAATATTAGCCAGTTCCTTTTCTTGAATGACATCTAAAGTGATTACATAAAATCCCAAACTCCAAAAAGTACCATTCAGAGTATTCATATTCAGATTTTTCTCATCCTAATTAAATCTAAACATTAGTTGACATCCCCCACCCTTAGTATATACAAGCATGTTCATTGCTCTTCCAAACTTTTTGGTTTTAGATAGTCCCATGTCACATTTTTGCCATCTTCCCATCATACCTCAAATTTTATCTCAAAAGGTTTCTATTTACATCTGCTTTTCCTTGGTCCTGTTTTTCCTGTCCTGTCCCATGAGTAGTCAAATGTGTTATCCTCTTTGAACCATACCTCCATCCTAGAGGTACTCCCATATGTATATCCACATACCCCTAAATTTCCCCAAATATTCAAAAAAATATAAAAGCCAAAAACTATATTTTCACCTTTCAGGATGCTATTGATTTTTCCATTTCCCCTGAATTACTAAGATCCTTAATACTGAAGCCATGGCCATTATTCCATAGGCTCTCAGAAAATTGGATGATGGGGCAACAGAAAGTCAGATGGAATTCAAAGGTGATAAATGCAAAGTAATGCACATGGCAAAATACAATCCCAACTATATATACAAAATGCTGGGGTCTAAGTTAGCTGTTACCACTCAAGAAAGAGATCTTGGAATCATTCTGGATAGTTCTCTGAAAACATCCACTCAGTGTGCAGTGGCAGTCAAAAAAGCGAATACAATGTTGGGAATCATTAGGAAAGGGATGGATAATGAGCCAATAAATATCATATTGCCACTATATAAATCCATGGAATCTTGAATACTGTGTGCAGATCTGGTCACCTCATCTAAAAAAAACCCCACAAAATAAAAAAAGCTTTTGGTTGGTATCTAAAAGAAATACAGGAGCTTTAAATACAAAAATCATTAAAATTAATATTTACTAACACACTTCAGATGGGCAGAGAAAAGGAACCAGGAGCCTGGAGGACAAGACACTCAGCTGGTGTGGGAGAAGGAAAAGGATGAAATGCTGCAGGACGGTGTGACCAAGGCAGAGGAACAGCTGGAGTTCAGAGAGAAACACAGTGAAGAGAGGCAGCTGCGGAGGATGAGGGAGATAGCCCAGCTGGAGGAGAGAATGGGGGCATGGTTTCTGGAACATGGCTGAAGGTTGAGAAAGGAGGGCAGAGGGCAGCAGAAGGACGTCTTGGCAGTGGGTTACACTAGATGACCCTTGCAGTTCCTTCTAACTCTGTAATTCTGACTCTTCTGAGCAGCTGGCCACCAAGGCTCAGGCCCATAAGATGATTAGTCCAACCACAAAACCATGTTCAGCTCTCTGCGATCCCTGCTCCCCATGGAAGCTGCTGACTGTGAGGCCGCTGACTGAGTCTCCTCCCCGAGAACCTGGTTTTGGCACTGCTGCAATCAATGCAGCAACATTGAGTTTGCAGGTCTGGTGAAGACATGCTAAATCAACGTGAGAGTGCTCTCCCATCTGTACTTCTGTACTCCACCACCCTGAGAAGCATAAGGGAAGTCGATGGGAGAGTGTTTCCCATTGACACAGCGCGATGTAGACACCACAGTAAGTGGATTTAGCTACCTTGACTTCAGTTACATTACTCACATAACTCAAGTTATGGATTTACCATGGTAGTGTAGAGGTGCCCTGAGTCAGGAAGGTGGTTGTTTTTGAGTTTCTGCTGTGAGCAGAGCTTTGCATTGTGTTTATTGTGGCATGTGCTTCGTGGATTTTCAGCCCAACACATTAAAATATGGTACAACAGTAATCTAAGTGCAAGGGTGCAAGTAATGTCAGTGGCTGCCTTTAGGGAAAGAAAAGCTGGTGCAGAGAAAAGAGCATTTCACACTAAGTGGGAAGAAAGTTACATGTTCACTGAAAGTACTGGACAACGGAGCTTTGTGTGCAGATGATAGTTGTGTAGAAGGAGAACGATGTTAGCGAACATTACATGTATCGCTCTAGTGAAGGACTGGAAAAACAAACATCAAAAGCAGAGAAAAATGCTGATAAAACCTGCAACTATACAAACTACAAGACTGGCTGCATTGAGCTAGAGAAATGCCAAAAGCCTTTGGGGGATGGGGATGTGGTCAAAAGATGTCCAGTCCAGATAGCTCAGGCATTTGGGGATGACAAAATAGCAACACATTTTGAAAGCATGTATGTGGCAGAGCGAGCATATAACCCCAGACTAGGGTAGCAGGGGTTCAGGAGCTGCTTTGGGCCAGAAAAGCCCTGCTCCACCACTCTCACAAATAATACCAGAATTGGAGGAAGAGCTAAAAAGAGGGAACTCCAGTTAGATGGGGCAGCTCTGGGAAAGGGGTGGCTCTTGAGCTTCCCAGGGGGCCAGCAAAGCCTCCTCCCTTGCGGAAATAGGACACGGATCAGCAGCAATGCCTGGTGCAACAAACACCGTCCTTTCTCCAGTCCCCAAGGGCAGTGGGGAATCTGACAGTGAGACTTCAAATCCCAGTTTTATCCTGGTACGATCATGAAGATGGACCCTGGTGATGACAGGAAGGTGTTACTTACCACCTTCGAGGAGGTGGTGGTAGCAATGCAGTAGCCCCCTGAATATTGAGCTGTCTTGTTAGCCCCCTCCCCCCCAACTAGACCAGCCTAGGCCACCAACTCGGGGCTTAACCTGATGGCTGCTGAGGATTACCCCCGGGGCCAGCATTAGGGGCTAACAAGCAGGGAAATTGCCTGGAGCTAAATAGAACAGGAAGTGCCACAAAGCGAAGTTATATCGTTTATGCATAGCCACTGTGAGTAAATGTTATGTGAGTATTAAAGTAATGTAATCATCAAAAGTGCTTCAGAAAAAATCTTCAAAAATAAATCGCACTAAAGCAGAGGTTTTCACACCGTGGAGTGTACCCTGCTAGGGGGCATGGGGGGATGTTCGGGAGCGGTGAGTGGCAATGCCAGGCTGCTCAGGCTTCTGCCCCAGGCAACAAACGCTGCCTTTGGCCCCAGGCAATGGGTCCACTCCTTATTTTTTCTCCTGGCCCCCAGGGAGTCTAACACCAGCCTTGATTACCATAGAGTAAAGGCAGCTCTCCTTGGATATCATGAAAAGACACACTGACGTTGCTTTCATGAAGAGAAATATAGACAGGGGTCTGGCACCAGGTCATGCCACAGAGACTGAGGGAACACGGCTGGCGATGGCTAAAACCTGAGTTCAGTACCTGCTGCCATTGGGGCTGACAGCTCTTCAGGCCCCCCACTGCCAGCACTGGCTGACAGTTCTGGCTCTGACACCCCAGCGCTAAAGTGGACAATGTCATGGAAGTCTCTGAAAGTCCAGGATTCTGGGATCAAAGTGACATAATCTTATCCTTAGCCACGTCTAAGAGGAAATTACTTTGGTGAATGGGGTAGTAACTGAATCCCAGCAACTGAGGCAGTGGCCACATTTTGAGCCCAGGTGAGAATGACTCTACTCTTTGGAGCAAGTCAGTGACTGTTGTAACTGTTCCCCAGAGTGTCAGCTGGCCGTCGTTAAGTGCTGGAGGCTGAAATGTTGTTGTCTCGGTAACATTGTTCAGGCTGCTCAGTGCCTGTGTCCTTGGAGTTCCAGTGTTATCAGTATTAGTAGAATAGGCAGCCTGCTCATTCAGTAGACCTCGATGTTACTCATTAAGAAAGACCACTGGCACGGTTTGGTGACAAAGGCACTCCACCAAGTTTATTGCCGTCAAAGCAAGGCCATTACTCCCTCCCTCCATGGTTTCAGGTATGCTAATATCTGAGTGCCAACTGGCTCAGTCAGCAGCAGGAGTCTCTGCTTTCCCCTCCTAGACAAATCATTTTTATTCATTCTGTTGTCAAACTATCTTATCTTTTACAAAAGTAGGATTTGTTACAGGACCCCTGGGGTGCAACCTGGGACTGTGCACACTTAACTCTCTCACAAAGCTGTCTCTCACAAAGCCTTGCTTCTGACCAGCAGCAACCCCTCACAGTGCTCTTATCATTCAGCACAGCCACAGGTGGAGACCCCCACATCCAGCTAGATTGCATGAATGGTCCCAGAGCAACTCATGAATTAAGCAGAGAAAGGCACCAAAGCCAAATCGCCTCCTCCCACCCCCCAGCACTAGATCTCTGGAATATACTGTCTTGCATAGTCCAAGATGATCCATGCAGATGTATTAATTGGTTCACCACCTCATCAATTGAAAGTGGATCTACACCAGCCCTTATGAAACCTGAGTAGAGTTGCCACATACTTCACACAAACTCACTGGTAAAGATGAACAGTAAAACAAATGTGTTGACTATAAATGATAGTTTTAAAGCGATATTAAGTGATAGCCAAAAAAGTCAGTTAGTTTCCAAAAGAAATAAAATAGAAGCATGAAGTGTAAACTCTCAAACTTACTAGACTGGGCAACATCTAGATCTGGGGTCGGCAACCTGTGGCACATGTGCCAAATATGGCACGCGAGCCGATTTTGAACGGCTCGCAGCCACCTGCCGCAGTCCTGGCCCTCAGCCCCCCCCCGCCCACCGCTCTCCCCTGTGGGAGCAGGACGCAGAAGCTTGGTTCTGTGGCAACCAAGCTTCCATCTCCCGCACTTCTTCCCCCGGCGTGGTGCTTTCCTGCCCCTACCCCTCTCTTTCCCTGCGCCCATCAGCTGATGGCCCTAGCGAGGGGGAGGCGGGAAGAGCAACACTATGCAGGCAGCTCCCTAGAGGGGACAGAGAGAGGTGGGGACGGAGCCTTGGGGAAGGGGTGGAACAGGCATATCTCTTCCAGCCCCCTCCCTGATCCGCTCAGGGCAGGGGTTTGGGAGCATCCCTACGGGCCAAGCACCACAGCCCTCTGCTCTAATCCCCCCCACACACTGTCTTCTGTCCTACAACCCCATGCCCCCAGCCCTCTGCCCTGACCCCTCACACACTCAGTATTCTGCCCTGCAGCCCCCATACCCCCAAGCCCTGACCCTTGAACCCCCCCACATCCCCAACCTTCTGCCCTGACCCCCCGCACACACTCAACTTTCTGCCCTGCAGCCTTCATACTCCCCAGCCCTCTGCCCTGACCCTTGAGCCCCCCACACACTGAACTTTCTGCCCTGACCGCCCCCCACACTCAGCCTTCTGCCCTGCAGCCTCCATACCCCCCAGCCCTCTGCCCTGACCCTTGAACCCCTCCACACACCCCCAACCTTCTGCCCTGACCCCCTGCACACACTCAGCTTTCTGCCCTGCACTCCCAAACCCCGAGCCCTCTGCCCTGACCCTTGAACCCCCCCACACACCCAGCCTTCTGCCCTGCACCCCCAAACCCTGAGCCCTCTGCCCTGAACTCTGCCCATCCCAATACACACCCAATCTTCTGCTGTGCATCCCCACAGCCCCATCCCTCTGCCCTGACCCCCCCACACACTCAGCCGTCTGCCCTGCAGCCCCCATACCCCTCAGCCCTCTACCCTGACCCTTGACCCACACACACACCCAGCCATCATCCCTGAACACCCCCCCATCCCAGCCTTTGGCCCTGACCCCTGAAACGACCCCACCCAGGTCTGGGGTCCTGGCTGCAGGCACTGCTCAACCAGCTGCTGGCCTAGGTGAACAGAACCCCAGGTTGGTGGTGTAGGATCAGCATTTTAATTTAATTTTAAATGATGCTTCTTAAACATTTTGAAAACCTTGTTTACTTTCAATACAATAGTTTAGTTATATAACATAGACTTACAGAAAGAGACCTTATAAAAATGTTAAAAAGTATTACCAGCACACAAAACCTTAAATTAGAGTGAATAAATGAAGACTTGGCACATCACTTCTGAAAGGTTGCCGACCCTTGATCTAGATTAAGCATTTTTTCCAACCCTGTGGCTATTGCAATCCTTAGTCAACTGGTTTCAATCTTGAAATCTGGATCAGTCTCCTTAGCTGGTGTTTTCAGTCTTCGCCTCAGTGTCCTTGTTGCTTGCAGCAAAGGTGGGGGCAGGAGAAGTGCCCCACATGTAGCCACTTAGTTCTGTTTTATACAGAGCACAAGTCCAGGCATGTCTGGGGGCCTTGCTGAGTCTCCAGGCCAGGCTGAATAATTCCCCTGGTGTAGCTGCATGCAGGTGAGTCATTCAGTTGTAACTTCCTCGCTGGACAATGGATGGTGATTTCTGTTCAAAAACATCCACCCAGGAATTGGTTACCTCCCTTGTCATCATCTCTGTAGAGCCAGTATCCCAAATCCACAGAATATTTTAGAGAAAACCACACAATTCCAATCTTATAATTTCATATATATTGATGATACACATTTGGATAGAACAATGATGTTCAGCAGATTGTAACCTTTCCCCAGATACCTTACATGGCATGCTTTATATGTAATATCACAATTATATACAGAGGAGGAATATGGGGGTTACAGGGCATTTCCCCAATGTATAGTATGTCACAGGATATATCTGCACTAGCTGGAATATATTAGCATAAATACATAGTACCTAGCACACTAGCAACAACTTTGTCAGTGTCATGTGATGAACAGTGAATTTGTGAATATCTGCTTTAATACCTGGCTTGACTTTGGTTCACGCCTCTGGTTCAGTCCTCAGATCTTGCACCAGGCCTTGGATCTTGCACTGCTCCAGGCTCTCGCTCGCTACCACACTGGCGAGTCCTAGGAGAATACTTAAAGCCCCTCTCTTCCCACCCCTCAATCTTGATAACCTAGTTGAAAGGACAGGCATGGTGTGACCAGGGCCCATCGGGGGCCACTCAGTTAGGGTGAACTACAAAGAATAGAGCAGGCAACCCTCCAGCAAGCTGGATATTAGATTTTGTAAATCTAAGTATTGGATATTCCAATACTTAGATTTACAAAACCAGCAGAAACAAGCTTCTGTTAAACCTCACTGGTTACTCAGAAACCCGCAACAGAGCTCTATTAAAATAACTACAGCTCAGGCCTTCACCTAGGTGCACAAGTCAAATATGATGAGGATTACTGAAAATCTCATTTCATCATAGGAAAGAAAAGGTTCTCTCAATCCCAAAGGATTGGACACATGACCTCCCAGGTTATTGAGTATTCCAAATCTTATACAAATACAGGCTTACAGCCAATTGTTAGTAATTAGACTAAAATGTATTAAAAGAACCAAGAGAGTGTATGGTTAAAAGATCTGTGTATGTACAGACGTGAATTCATTTCTTGAAGTTCAGATACATAGGAGAGATGGTGAGCTTTGTAGTTGCAAAGAGTTCTTTGAGAAATAGTCCATAGGTTGTAGTCCAAAGTTTATATTTCAAGGCAGCACAGTCAGAACTGGGATCTCTGCCCTTGTGCCTTAGGCTTCCCCTGCGTGAAATCTCAGTTAGATCTGAGTTAAACAGCATCAGCACCCAAGGGGCTTTTATACATTTTTCTAGCATCCACTTGCCCATACAGTCCTGGGTAAACAATAGGCTTTAGATGTAACCTTCTGTTTTCTAAACACCACTGGTAATCAGTTACACAGATCAACAAAGGGCAATTTATCCATTAGGCAAACTATCATCACAAACTGCAGAGAGACATGTAGACAATGATCTTACTTCACCCAAGATTCACCTAAATGTTAATATTCCCTTTTGCCCTGACAATTTGACCTTCTGTTAACAGCAAGTCACTTCTTATTCCTGAGGCTCACAGGCTGAAGCTCTCCAGAGTCTATTTTCTGCTCTTCCCACTGCTCACGGAGCAGAGGGAATTGCCTGAGAGTCCTGGCCAACATGAGAGTCCTCAGGGACTGTACAGGGGAATCATAACGGTTGTTGGACAGCACAACAAGTGTCAGACGACCGAGACTCATACGCTGATTCTCAGGGTCCTGTCTTCCTGTCACAGTAAGGAGATTTCCTCTCTGCAGAGTGGCATTTTGGTGAGTTGCCTGTTTCTGCATTAAAGTTAGTGCTGAGGGCTCAGAGAGGGCTCCAGGGTTCATATCAAGAACCAAGAATTCATTGGCACAAACATCTTGAATTGCTTAATATTGTCAGAAACACCAAGGGATTTACCTGGAATAATTGAAACTAAAAATGTATTAGAAACAGTTTAGACAAATATTTGTTTTTCAGATCAATTCCTTGTCTCTTACTGGGTTCTTCTATCAGTCTCAGTAACTTCATTTTTTGGACAGGTTTCAGAATAGCAGCCGTGTTAGTCTGTATTCGCAGAAAGAACAAGAGTACTTGTAGCACCTTAGAGACTAACACATTTATTTCAGCATAAGTTTTCGTGGGCTAGTGGGCTGTAGCCCATGAAAGCTTATGCTGAAATAAATTTGTTAGTCTCTAAGGTACCACAGGTACTCCTGCTCTTTTTCCTTTTTTTTGGTCTATGTGTTTTTTCCTCTGGTTCACTCAAGCGTTCCAATTGAGCAACTTCACTGGCCTCTTAGGAAGTGCAGCCAAGACCTCTGCAGTGGGTATCTGTGTTATCAATTTTGCACAAGAAGAATGTGATATTACACAGGATTCTCATAGTGGAAAGATTCTGCTCTCACATTCTGACCTCGTTGAGTCACTCCAGATTTACACTGATCTCCCTGAGAACAAAATCTGGGCCCCTGTATGTTTTGGAATCCCCATCTTTAATGCCTTGTCTCAGAACACCATATAAATTGGGGGTTTCCTTCAGACTTTTTCAGCACCATAGAGAATAGAGCTCTCTGTAGCAGGATGTGAAGCTGGGCGTGATTTTCAAAGCTGGGGGCTGAAATTAAACACTAAGGATGAAATATTGGACCATTGAGTTCAATGGCAGAACTCTCAGCATTGCCCAAGTTCGCCCTAAATCCCCAAGCAAGGACTTAAATGAATGTCCTGATTCACACCGGCCACGAACCTCCAGTGAGTTCAACTGGAGTTGTCCTGTCTCTGCTAAAGATTGGGTGAGCTCATTTGAACCAAAAAGGAGCTGACAGGAGAGTTGCTGAAATCCTTAGAAGTTCATAGAATCACAGAAGATTAGGGTTGGAAGAGACCTCAGGAGGTATCTAGTCCAACCCCCTGCTCAAGCAGGACCAACCTCACTAGAACAACCCAGCAAGGGCTCTGTCAAGCCAAGCCTTAAAACTCTAAGGATGGAGATTCCACCACCTCCCTAGGTAACCCATTCCAGTTCTTCACCACCCTCCTAGTGAAATAGCGTTAGGCGCCCTGGTCCCCTAATCATTTTCGTAACTGAACAATTAGGATAACATTTTTTTTCCAGGGAGAAAGGGAGGGTCTGCTTTCTCTGTGGCCCTGGGTCTCCGCATCTAGACAGGATGAGAAGCATCAAAAGACAGTAAAAAATAAAAGCGTGTTTCTGGCTTACAGGAAACCAGAGGTGTTGGAAAACTCACTGTAGGAAGCTCAGGGATGCACAATGTTAATGTGTGTTGGGGTGGAGGGGAGAAGGAGCGTGCAGTATGTACATCACAGTGAAACAGGGTCCTGAAACTGGACAAAACAGGGACTGGACATCCTGCCTAATGCACAGAGCAAAGAGGCATAAAGAGAATCCCTAGGATAGAGGGTGTCTCAGACTGTAACGGAATGTGGACCACACTACAGCAGATTGTTTCTGACCAATCTCCCAGCTGGACCATCCCTCCTCCCGTGAGCAGCCCCACTACAGTCTTGTGGGAACGTCAGCAACTACCAACATGGAATAGCTGCCTCACGAAGGGGTGTCTGGGTTTCTAGCAGGCTGCAATACATTAAAGCTTTGTGTCATTTTGAGAAAAAGTTACTTACACTCCGACATGCATCTGACGATGTGGATATTCCCCCATGAAAACTCATGCTCCAATACATCTGCTAGTCTATAAGGTGCCACAGGACTCTTTGCTGCTTTTACTCACACTGTCTCCTTTTAGTCTCCATGTCCTCTCTCCCTCCCACCGCATCTGTCTCTCTTTCTTCCCTGTACAGCCTGAGCTGCTGCTGCGGTTCCCTTCATTGGAATAGGTCCCTTCACTGAATAGGTTCCTTTTCCCGGATGCAGGCAGACACTGTGCTTAACCTAGTCTGAGGAGAAATTTCTATGAGCTGCCTCTCTCGGATCTGGCACTTAATTATGGTCCCGGCTGAGGGGTATCATTGTGTGGCAGGACTGGAAGTTATGGGGTGGAGAACATACATTGACAAGTGGCCAGCACTGGAGGTTTTGTGGCAGGGGACTGGGATATATACTGAGGTGGGCAGTACTGAGTGTAATGGAGGTGAGGAGAAGAATATAGATGGACAAGCAGGCAGTGCTGAGGGTTGTGGGGGTAGGTAGGGAGATCTATACAGAGAAGCAGGCAGCACTGTGGTTTGTTGGGAGAGGCTGAAGGTGTAAAGTTTCACTATCCATGTACATGTCCAAACCCTTCCTCATCCTTGCTTAGCTCATGGCCTCAAATACATCTTGTGGCAAGGAGTTCCTCAGTCTATTTAGGCATTGAGGGAAGAAAACATTCTATTTTTATCAGTTTTGAATTTACCACATTTCAGTTTAGTTGAATGTCCTCTTGATCTTGTGTTATGAGGCAGGGAGAATATATTCTCCATCTACTCTACCTGTGGGTATTTTCTCATATTTCCTCTTATTCATCTCCTCTGTAACATAACAATCCCAGTCTTTTCAACCTCTCTCTGTATGAGAGTTTCCCCAGGCCCTTGATCATTCTCCTTGCCCTGGACATAACCCCTCTAGTCTGCAATATCCTGTGTGAGAAGGGTGCACAATACTACACCGAGGAGACCAGATACGATGAAACATTGAATGATTGATCTCATGGCATTGTATTTTCTGTATGATTTCCCATCCCACTTCTCCTGGATCCCAATGTTTTGCTTAGTTTCTTTCTGCTTGCTCTATGAAAAGGGGTTCACAGAGCTGTGTACCATGACACCCAGGTCCTTGTCCTGAGTTCATATAGTTAAATCAGAACCTCGCTCTTTCAGTTCCCTTAGAAGACTTCTCTGGACTTGACCCTGAGCTAAATAATATGGTGCCACCTGTAAATGTTGGCACTGCACTGATCACTTCCAGTTCTAGATTGTTAACTATACAATATTTATCATACTATTTTCTATAACCGCTCTTCGCTATGCTTCTCTCCCTTCATAGGCACCTGGAGCATTTCTGAGCCCAATCGATGCATTGACCACCTCATGGCAGCTTTCAACATCACCTCTTCCCACCCTTCAACATTCATCCTAATAGGCATCCCAGGCCTGGAAGTTGCCCACGTCTGGATTTCCATCCCTTTCTCTACATTCTACATTATCAGCCTGTTGGGAAATTTCACAGTTCTGTTTGTTGTATACAAAGAGCAGACTCTCCGCAATCCAATGTACCTGCCGCTCTGCATGCTCGCACTCACAGACATTGCCACACCTACCTTCATTATGCCAAAGATATTGTGTATATTTTGGTTCAATTTGAAAGGCATTACTGTGGGGGGCTGCCTCACTCAGATGTTCTTCCTTCATGCTGTTTCTCTTATGCACTCTGCCGTGCTAGTGACAATGGCCTTTGATCGTTATGTTGCCATTTGCAAGCCTCTGAGATACACTATCATCCTCACTAACACAAAAATAGCTAAGCTAGGGCTAGTAGGTTTGATAAGAGCTGTTCTCTTCATTATGCCCCTGCCTCTGCTCCTGAGCCGGCAGCTATTCTGTGCCAATCGCATTATCCCCCACACGCAATGTGAGCACATGGCTGTGGTGAAGATGTCGTGTGGGGATATTACAGTGAACAGGACATACGGCTTGGTGCTATTCTTCGTAGTCATCACGTCAGACTTGACGCTCATTGCCCTGTCCTATGGTCTGATAATCAAGGCTGTTCTCAGACTTTCCTCCAAGAAAGCCCACCAAAAAGCCCTCAACACCTGCACAGTCCACATCTGTGTGATGCTAACGTATTATACTCCTGGCCTCTTTTCCAACCTGACAAGCCGGCTTGGTCAGGGCTTCGCTCCCTACATTCACATCATCTTGGCTGACCTGTATCTCCTTATCCCTCCCCTGCTCAACCCTATCATTTATGGAGTCAGAACCAAAGAGCTTCGTGACAAAGTGGGCAAATACATCTCCAGAAAGTGATCACAGGAGGTCACTGATTGAAACCTGTGTGACAAGAAGGAGAAAGTATATCCCCTCTTTAATCAAGGGTGCTTTTCCGAGTTTGGTTGAGCTCAGTGTTGTGGGAAAATTTACCTGATTTTTCTATGTCCAATACTTCAGGAATAAACCAAAGACTAACAGTAACAAACTAATTCAATACAAAATGTGGACATTGACTTGCACCATGGAATGCAATTAGAAATAATTAATATGATAATATTACTGTTTTCTCAGCATGTAAATTTGGGAATAATTTGGGGCTATATTTAATGCCTCCATTGTCATTTTTTTTGCATGAAACATCTGCAGCACTCAATCAGGATTCAAGTATCTGTACTGGTGTTTGATTTGGAATTTGATTGTCACTTTAGAGGTGTGTTGCTAATGTGGATAAACTCCTGATAGGGCTTGTAGGTTTTCCGTTTTTTTTTAAGTATAAAATCTGTACTAGGTATCTAATGAAAGCTTTCATTTGTTATTTTATGTGTAGGCCAACGTGTGAATAAAAAAAGTTTCAGGAAATAGATTGGGCTACCTTTATGTTAGTTTTTAAGTGATTTGGAGCTATTAATGCAATTCTCAGGACCTCAAGCTGGGCCAGAGGCAGTGCAACAGTGCTGAGGCGAGTCATGGATCTGGAGCTGGATCCGACCAGAGCCAGGAGATGGGGCAGCACAAACCATCTGTGACAATGGGGAGCCAAGGCTGAGATACAGTGGGGTGTTGCAGGGACATAGCCAGGACAGTGGATGCCAGCCATGCCACAAGTAACAATCAGCTAAGTGTGATGCACAACCGTGGAGAGTAAGGTGCAATCGCCATGCAGGAAACATCACCTGATCAAAGACACTTGAAGATCAGACTCAGTGGGGGGACATGGATCCAATGGGAGGGTAGATGCTGGGAAGAAGGGTTTTGCCACTAGGCTGTGGGTTCTCTTGTCCCTCTGTAGCAGTTGGTTGCCACTCCCAGTATCTTGTGAGTATTCTTCCACTGTAACTAAACAACAAGGAAACGAAGAGGCAAAAGGCATCTTTTAAAAAACGGAAAGTTAAATTCAATTGAGGAAAATAGAAAAGAGCATGAACTCTGGCAAACAAAGTGTAAAAATAGAGTTAGGAAAGCCAAAAAAGAATTTGAAGAACAGCTGGCCAAAGAGTCCAAAAGTAACAGCAAGTATTGTTTCAAGTATATCCGAAGCAGGAAACCTGCTAAACAGCAAGTGAAGCCACTGCATGATTGAGATGGTAAAGGAGCACTTAAAGACAATGACTTCATGGGCAGAGAAACTAAATTAATTCTGTGCATCAGTCTTCATGGCTGAGGATAAGAGGGAGATTCCCAAATCTGAGCCATTCTTTTTAGGTGAAAAGCTCAGGAACTGTCTCAGATTAGGGGTCATTAGAAGAGATTTTGGAGCAAATGCATAAATTAAAAAGTAATACAGTGCCAAGACCAGTTAGTGAGCTAGGAAGGATACTATTCAACATATTCATAAATGATCAAGACAAAGGGGAAACTGTGAGATGGCAAAGTTTGGAGATGATACAAAACTACTCAAGATAGTTAAGTCCAAAGCAAACTGCAAAGATTTACAAAGGGATCCCATAAAATTGAGTGACAGGGCAATAAAGTGGCAGATGAAATTCAGTGTTGAGAAATGCAAAGTAATGCACATTTGAAAACATAACCTCAACTCTACATATAACATGATAGGGTCTAAATATGGTGTTAAAACTCAAGAAAGAGATTTTGGAGTCACTGTAGATAGTTCTGTGAAAACATCCACTCAATGTGCAGCAGCAGTCATAAAAGTGAATAGTATGTTGTGAATCATTAAGAAAGGGATAAATAATGAACAGAAAATATCATATTTACTCTATGTAAACCCATCGTATGCCCATGCCTTGAATATTGCGTGCAGATCCAGTCATTCATGTCCAAATAGATATATTGGAATTGGAAAAGGTTCAGAAAAGGGCAATAAATGATTTGGGGTGTGGAACAGCTGCCATATAAGGAGAGATTGATAAGATTGGGACTTTTCACTTTGGAAAAGAGACGACTAAAGGGAAATATGACAGAGGTCTATAAAATCATGCTAGTGTGAAGAAAGTAAATAAGGAAGTGTTATTTATGCCCTCTCATAGCACAAGAACTAGGGGGGTCACCAAATGAGATTAATGAGCAGCAGTTTAAAACAAACAAAAGGAAGTATTTCTTCCCACAATGCACAGTCAACCTGTGGAAAACCCATCTCCATTTCTTTCAATCTCTATGCCCATTTGAGGAGGTCTATACTCCCCCTCAGGCTTTCTGTTTGTAACAGTTTCTGTTTCCACCACTTGTACTTAACTTAACTGACACTGCTGGGGCAAGGCCTTGGCAATCCTGTGGGACAAGTGTGCACGTCTGTATTGCATCAAAAAGGAGGGAAACTTTTATTTTACACCTATCTCTGATTTAATCCCATATCCTGCAACCTCCTTGTCTTCTGGAAGTCTCTGGGGTTCCTGCTGTTAGTGTGAGGACAATGTGTGAGTGTGACTTACAGGTTTCAGGCCCTTAAACTGGGAGGTAACTGTAGTGAGGATAGGCTCTGCCCTTTCCATCCTCCCCCACTCCCAATGCTCTAGTGGCCTATAAATAGGCTTGGAGAATTCAGTTTTTATAATTGATGGGTAATATCGAGGGTTTATCTTTTAGCTTTTTTGTATTTGTATAATTTTTAATGTTCACAGTTGTGGGAAGTATTGGGGGAGGGCAGATTATTTTCTTTAATGACAGTAGAATTTGAGATTCAAAGAGTTCAAGCTTTCAAGCTGTTAAAATACAAACATGTGACAAATGTCTTGCAACTTAGTGGTTTTTCAGATGCTTTTGATATTTCAGGAAACTTGGAAGGAAATAAAATATCACCAGTATCTAGATGTCATTTGTGCTAAACAGGAAACGAAAAGCTGAGGTAATGATTACAATCAAGAAAGATGCAGATACAATGAAAAAAACTATTTGTAGACTGTGAATGGCAACCCATGCAGTGGTAACGAGATGGTGACTGTAGAGACATCAGAGCAGAAATGCATAGGTGAGCGCTATTCAATATTCAATAAACATTGTGTGCCTCTCCCCCACCACCAAGCTAGCACTGTGGTTCTGGGGCCTGGAGCGGGGTGCACATGGGCAGACGTGGAGCACTGAGGGTTATGTGAGCAGGGAGGGACCTTCCTTGGCGCAGAGTGTGTTTGGGGGGCCAGGGGTGTCAGATTCAATTTGTCCTGCCAAACCACAGAACTGCAGTGTCGGTGTCACAACCTTTACTCAGTTGTATTTCCAGTGGTGGTTGTTGTGAATATTAATAATGTAAATTCGCCAGTAAATACTTGATCTTTGCTCATCAGTTGATTCAATTCCCCATTGGCTGCCCTGATTCCAACAGCACACTGGTGTCCAGTGTCTTCTCCATGGTCCCCCATCATCCCTGGCTCGCAAACCTCCAAGCCTCCTCGCACTCCCCACAGCTCTTCCTCTGCAGGGGTGAGGTGCCTCCCATCACACCTGCTCCCTTGGCTGGGGGGTAATCGGTGACTGTGTCTCATGGGTGAGAAATCTCACGAGTGGTAAATGCCAAGGCAGGCACCTGGGCAGCTTCTCTGTGACACACATACACTCTGCAGGGTTGCTCAAGAACTGCTACACAGGAACAACTTGGAAGCTGCAAGGCTTACACATT
Organism: Gopherus evgoodei; assembly: GCF_007399415.2. Lineage (NCBI taxonomy): Eukaryota > Metazoa > Chordata > Testudines > Testudinidae > Gopherus > Gopherus evgoodei. Next base: position 521,998 of record NW_022060089.1, read on the forward strand.
ATATAACAAGAGCAGCAACTCTGGGAAATATGGGATCTAGAGAAGTTACAGCTGCCATGTGCAGGAATCCCTGGTAGCAGACTGAAGGAGCGCGCCACTGGGACAGAGGCGGTAAAGAACAGATGCTCTGGTACCATTTGCCAGCCAGCTCTGTCACTCAATAATGGCAAAGATTGTACACTTATTCCTCAATGCAAAAATTTGATGGCTCAAGTCATTATTTTTTTTCACCTAAAACATTCATCCATGCAGTGCCTCACAGGACCCTCAGACTTGTGAAACACACACGTAGTGTAATGCTTCAAAGGCACCATAGTCGCATGAGAATTTCTCCCTTTCAGCCTAAATTCAAAATGGTCACGAATAGAAAAAAAAAATGCCTCCAGCTGACTCCTGGAGATATGTCTGGAGATTTCAGGGCCAGAAGGGACCGTTGTGATTCTTTTGTCTGTATAACACAGGCTTGTAGAACATACCCGCAAAGTTATTCCTAAGGCAGATCTTTTATGGAAACATCCAACCTTGATTTGAACTTTCTCAATAATGAAGAATCCTCCAAGACCCTTGGTAAATTGTTCCAATGATTAATTACTCTCACTATTTAAAAACGTATACTTTATTTCGAGTCAGAATTTCTTTAACTTCAGCTTCCAGACATTGGATCATGTTACACCTCTGTATGTTAGGCTGAAAGGACTGTTAAATATTTGTTCCCCATGCAGGTACTTACAGACTGTTATCAAGTCACCATTTGACAATCTTTGTTACACTAAATAGATTGAGATCTTTGAGTCTATCACTGTAAGGCAGGTTTGTTAATCTCTTACGCATTCTTCTGATTCTTCCCTGAATTCTCGTCAGTGTATCAACATCCGTCTTTAAACCTGGACACCAGAACTGGATACAGGATTCCAGCAGCAGTTGCACCAGTGCCAAATACAGAGGTAAAATAACTGTGTTGCCTCTCCTTGAGATTCTCCTGGTTAGCATCCCAGGATCTCATTGGCTGTTTAGGCCTCAGGGTTGCATTGGGAGCTCACGTTTAGATTATTATCCCTTCAGAATCACTATGCTTCCCACAATAGTCCCCCATCAAGTAAGGATCACCTACACTCTTTGTTCCTAGTTGTATAGCTGGTCATAGTAGAACATGTATTTTTTTACTTTGACCAGTTACAAAACAGTTCAGATTTCTCTGAATCAGTGACCATCATTATTTACGATTCCCCATTTTTTTCTGTCATCAGCAAACTTCATCGATATTCAGGCATGAGAAGGGTTAGCAGCTGAATGTCTCTTCTCAATTAACCACTTGTAACTTATGTCTCAGACCAAGCTGGGTGCCTGCAAGAAATTGTCTCACCAAAAGACACAGGAAAAGTAACAGAGGTGCAGGCCTGTAGCCCTAAAAACAAAAACCCTTGTAACCCTCATGTGCCTTCCTCTGAGCACAAAGTCATAGCCCAGAACAATAACTGATTCCCTCTAGTTCTGCAGTATCCTGTGACAGGGGTACCCAGTACTACCCAGAAGAGTTTAGAGGATGGAGAAGAAACATTGACTCAGTGACCTCATGGCATTGTATTTTCTGAGGATTCTCCATCCCACTCCTCCTGTCTGTGCTTGCACTTTGAGTAGGGTTTCACAGCACTGTGTACCATGATGCCCAATTCTCTGTCCTGAGTTCTTAGTTTAATTACAACTTTTTAATATGTCTGAGGAGTAAATGTTGCATGTCACTGCTCACTCCACCTTCTGGATTTTAAATAACTATAAGATATTACTGTACCCTATTTGTTACAAAGTGTGTAATCCCCCTTGTCAAGGTTTTTTCTCCGCTTTGAACTTTAGAGTAAAAATGTGGGGGACCTGCATGGACCCTTCTAAGCTGAATTCCTAGCTTAGATTTGGTAACACTGCCACCAGCCAGAAGTCTGTGTCTGGCACACTTCTGTTCCCTCAAAACCTTCCCTGGGGTGCCCAAGACCCAAACCCCTTGGGTCTTAACAAGGACAATTTAACCATCCCCTCCTTTTCCCCCCAGATTCTCCCCTCCTTGGGTTGCCTTGGGAAGCTTCACAGATCCAAACTCCTTGGATCTTAAAACAAAGAGGAATTAACCCTCTCCCTTCCTTTTCCCCCCACCAGTCCCTGGTGAGTTTAGACTCAAGCCTTGGATTCTAAACAAGGAAAAAATCAATCAGATCTTAAAAGAAAGCTTTTAATTAAAGAAAGAAAAGGTAAAAATTATCTCTCTAAATCAGGATGGAAAATGCTTTACAGGATACTCAGATTCATATAGACTAGAGGGACTCCCCGCCCCCTAGCCTGAGATTCAAAGTTACAGCAAACAGAGGTAAAAATCCTTCCAGCAAAAGACACATTTACCAGTTGAGAAAACAACATAAGACTAATCCACCTTGCCTGGCTATACTTACAATTTTGAAACATGAAAGACTGATTCAGAAAGATTGGGAACACTGGGGTGTACGTTATGGTCCCTCTTAGCACCAAGACGCGAACAATGAACAAAACAAACAGTTCCGTCCACCAAGATTTGAAAGTATCTTGTCCCCCCATTGGTTTCTTTGGTCAGGTGTCAGCCGGATTCACTGAGCTTCTTAACCCTTTACAGGTAAAAGAGACATAACCCTAACCATCTGTTTATGACACCCCTCTCTGTGTTTCTCTCCCTTCATAGGCACCTTGAGCATTTCTGATTCCTATGAACCATCGACCATGTCATGGCAGCTTTCAATCTCTCCCCCTTTGACCCTTCAACATTCTTCCTAACAGGCATCCCTGGCCTGGAAGCTGCCCATGTCCTGATTTCCATTCTTTTCTCTATGTTCTACATTATCAGCCTATTGGGAAATTTCATGGTTCTGTTTGTTGTAGGCAAAGATCAGACCCTGCACAAGCCGATGTATCTGCTGCTCTGCATGCTGGCGCTTACAGACGTCGACATGTCGACCTCCGTTGTGCCAAAGACACTGTGTATATTTTGGTTTCAATTTGACCAGAATTACTGTGGGTGGCTGCCTACCCAGATGTTCTTCTACAACGGTTTTTGCTATACAGTCAGCCCTCCTCGTGACAATGGCCTTCGATCGCTACGTTGCCATATGTAACCCTCTGAGATACACCACCATCCTCACCAACACATGGATAGCTCAGCTAGGTTTAGTGGGTTTGGTAAGAGCTGTTCTCATTGTTCTGCCCCTGCCTCTGCTCCTGAGCAGGCAGCCATTCTGTGCCAACCACAATATCCCAAACAGGTACTGCAATCACATACCTGTTGCAACGATTTCTTGTGGGGACACCACAGTAAACAGGATGTATGTCTTAATGGTAGTGCTTGTATGAACTGGGTTAGACCTGACACTCATTGCACTGTCCTATGTCTTGATAATCAGGGCCCTCTTCAGAATATCCTCAAAGAAAACCCACCAGAAAGCCCTCAACACCTGCACAGCCCACATTTTTGTGATGTTGATATTTTATCTTCCCTTTGTCTTCTCCTCTCTGACACATTGTTATGGTCAGGGCATTGCTCCCCACATTCACATCCTGTTGGCCAACCTCTATTTGTTGCCCCCCCATGCTCACCCTATCATTTATGGGGCCAACACCAAAGAACTTCATGACAAAGTGGGAAAATACAGCTGCAGAAGGTGATTGCCTGGGGCCACTGACTTTAAACATGTATGAGAAAAGGGGGGAAAGACTACGTCCCAGTTAATCAAGGGTACTCTGTCCCAGCTTGGCTCAGCTTAGCATTGTGGAAGTTGAAAGTATGAGAAGCTCCTTAAGTCTAACATCTTATCACTCCATCACCAAGCACAGCTCTCTCTGCTGCTCACTTTCCTCTCTCGGACCATCACCTGTTCTCTTGGAGTCACCATTGCTTTGACTTCTAGACTATCAGAAGATATTGCAACTTTCTGAAACAAGGTGGCATTTGATTAGAGCCTGTGTGAACAGGGTTCTTAATGAGTTTGATGAATTGAAGCTTTGTTTTCTGATAGCCAAAGACAAAGAACACAAGTACAATGGTAAACTTTTAAATCATATGTACAGTGATCTGGTGAACAAAATGTACCTGATATTTCTACATCCAATCCATCAGAAAGCCGGGAGGATAAACCAAATGTTTCTAATGGAAGTGCTCATACAAGAAGACTGCTGCAGGAATTGAGGACATTCTACTAGAGATTATGCTGAAAGTGTGAAATTGTGTTTTTGAGAACTGGAATGTATACTCTGGATTTGAGGGTGTTTACCCCACATTGAGATGAAGCCAATTGCAACGAGGGTATGCACTCAACCACTATGAGTTAACATAGTAGAACACCACATAGTTTAGGGTTAATTGGAAAGCAGGCAGGCTTTTAGATGCAAGGTTAAAATCTTGCTGGCAGTTTCTGCTCCTCAGAATGGGGGGAGTGGACAGACAAGTAAATAAATGAGAATTGAAGAATACAAATATAAAAACCTTGAGATGTTAGATGCCTGTGATGTTAGAAGTTTATTGTAAGTTAGGAATAGTGATGGTCCAGTGGGGTCACTATGGGTTTTGTAAAAGTTATAAAAGATTAGCTAATACAGTGCACTTTGGAGCAGTCCTTTGAAGCCATCTGAGAGACCTTTTCCCTCACACCCTTTTGCCCCAGCAGCTGAGCAACTGGCCATTGCAAATCTGCTATTAATTACTCAGTACAGTTCCAGACTGTTCTAAACCAATTGCTTATGTCTGTGTGTGCTTCAGTCTAATCAGCTACACTGTTAGACAAGACAAAATTGCTGTGTTCCCATTGATTGATTCCTGACACTGCCCGGAGTGAAATCCTTAAGTTGCCCCTGCTGGGGTTTTTTCAAAAATCTGTTCAGGGGACTGCTGTATTAAACTATAACATTGCCTGAGAGTCCAATATCTTAACACTTGGCACAATTGATTTTGGATTCACTTTCAGCTGAAACTTTAAAACTACACAAACCATTCCCATTGTCCAAGATGTGAATAGTAGGTGTCAGCATTCATTTTGCGAAACAGATGATATAGAGATCACTACCAAATGTTCAAGCGACTGAGTCACTGGAAATACTAAGTCTTTGACATCCTAGATTGGCTGCTATCTTATTCCTCTCATTGTATGGTGGTGAAGAATTTTGCCTATGGCTCACTGGCCTCATACTCAGAATAGCCAAGTAGAGCAGTTTTGGGTTGAAGGTCTCGAACTCATGGATGCGGCTGTGGCCAAAGACTTTAGTGAAACTTGGCTTCTTTGTGCTTTCATTGCTATTGCTAGTGTTTAGCAAAACTGCAGGTGAAAGAATGTTTTCTCACAGGAACCTAATTAAAAAAATAGCCTACAAACGAGATGCAAGAGGAACTTTTTGAAAACATTCCTCATGTTAGGGCATACAGGCAGCAACACAAAATCTGATGTGAAGAGTTTACATCAATGCGGATATGATTGCATGGCATGAAGAGCAGCAGACGCATTGTCCTTCTGATAAAAAACAGACAAGAAGAAATGTTATCTTTTAACAAACTCATTCAACACAAATATAGTGACTTTCTACCATCACTGAATTCAATTAGAAATAAATAATATTAAATGTCATTGATGTTTTTACACTACATAAGTTTTGGGCTCATTTGGGGCTATTTTAACACTATTATTCACCAACTTTTATTTTTGAAACACCCGCCAACCATCAACTAAGATACAGCCAAGTACTGGGGTTTGACTTTGAATGTCAGTGTTATCTCATAGATTTGTTGCTAATGTGGACAAACACTGCTGGGACTGTAGCTTTAAATATATTTATGAAAGCTTTTGCTTGTTTTTTTGATGTATAGATGAATGTCTGAATTAAAAAACAAACAAACTTTGTTTCAAGACATAGATTGGGCTACCCTTCGGTTACTTTTTACTTATTTGAAGACTATAAATGCAGTAGAATTCTGGCAAACCCTCAAGCTGACCTGGATGCAGAGCAGCAGCAGCCAGAAACACAAGGGCCAGAGAGAAGGAGCCCAGAAGGAGAGCTGGGCTGAAAGCACAGTGGGGAGCTGTAACAGACCAGAACTGGGCGCTGAGACTGCAGAGACTTGCTGCTTTAGCGGGGAGCCAGGGATGAGCTACAGAGGGGAGCTGTGGGACCAGACACAGGATAGTGGATGCTGGCCGTGCCACAAGTGACATGGCAACTGAGCACAATGAGAAGTGGGAGGAGAGCAAGGTGGGGCCATGGGCAGGAAGACATCACCAGACAATATGGCCTTGAAGGCTGGACTGGGAAGTGTGGATATGAGAAGGAGTCAATAACACTTCCTTGTTTACTTTCTCTATACCACTCATTACTGTTTTGGTGGAATCATAGGATCCTGGGGTGGAACAGACGTCATAAAGTCAATCTAATCTCACCCAACCCGCTGCTCAAAGCAGGACCCATCCCCAGACAAGTTTTGGCCTTGAATCTCTGAACAGCCCCCTCAAGGATTGAATTCACGACCCTGGGTTGAGCAGGCCAATACTCGAACCACTGAGCTATCCCTCACCCTCTGTGACAGCCCCCCTTAGTCGCCTCTTTTCCAAGATGAAAAGTCCCAGTTTTATTAATCTCATACAGAAGCTGTTCCATACCCCTAATCATTTTTGTTGCCCTTTTCTGAACCTTTTCCAATTCTAATATATCTTTTTTGAGATGGGGCGACCACATCCGCACACAGTATTCAAGATGTGGGTGTACCATGGATTTATATAGAGGAAATATGCTATTTTCTGTCTTATTATCTATCCCTTTCTTGATGATTCCCAATATTGTGTTCACTTTTTTGGCTGCTGCTGCACAGTGATTTCAGAGAACTATCGACAATGACTCCAAGATCTCTTTCTTGAGTGTTAACAGCTAATTTAGACCCCAGCATTGTATATGTATAGCAAGGATTATGTTTTCCAATGTGCATTACTTTGCATTTATCAAGATTAATTTTATCTGCCATTTTTGTGCCCAGTTACCCAGTTTTGTGAGATCCTTTGTAGCTCTTTGCAGTCTGCCTGGGACTTAACTATCTTGAGTACTTTTGTATCATCTGCAAATTTGCATCCTCACTGTTTTAGCCCTTTTTACACGTAGTTTATGAATATTTTAAATAGGACAGGGCCCAGTATAGACCCCGGTAGACACCAGTATTTACCTCTCCATTCTGAAAACTGACCATTTATTCCTACCTTTTGTTTCCTATCTCTTAACCAGTTACCAATGCATGAGAGAACCTTCTCTCCTTTCCCATGACTGCTTATTTTGCTTAAGAACTTAATTGCCAGGGTCACTTCTGGAGCCCTTTTTAAAAATTAGCATCACATTAGCTGTCCTCCAGTCATTTGGTACAGAAGTTGATTTACAGATGACTGTTAGTAGTTCTGCAATTTCACATTTGAGTTCTTCAGAACTCTTGGGTGAATCCCATCTGGTCCTGGAGACTTATACTGTTTAGTTTATCAATTTGTTCTAAAATCTCCTCTACTGACACCTCAGTTTGGGACAGTTCCTCAGATCTGTCACCAAAAAGAAAGGCTCAGGATGGGAATCTCCCTCACATCCTCAACAGTGAAGGACCGATGCAAAGAATTCATTTAGTTTCTCTGCAATGGCCTTATCGTCTCTGAGTGCTCCTTTAGCATCTTGATCATCCAGAGACCTCACTGGTTATTAGCAGGCTTTCTGCTTCTGATGTATTTTAAAAAAATGCTATTACTCTTGGAGTCTTTGGCTAGCTGTTCTTCAGATTCTTTTTTGGTCTTTCTAATTATATTTTTACACTTCTTTGCCAGAGATTATACTCTTTTCTCTTTTCTCATTAGGATTTATCTTCCACTTTTTAAAGGATGCCCTTTTCCCTCTTATTGCTTCTTTTACTTTGTGTTTAACCTCAGCAGCTCTTTCTTGGTTCTATGACTATTTTTTTTTAAAATTGGGGTATACATTTAAGTTGAGCCTCTATTATCAGGACTGGCTCTAGGCACTGGCAAACCAAGCACATGCTTGGGGCGGCACAATTTCAGGGGCGGCATTCCGTTTTTGGGTTTTTTTTCCCTTCGGCAGTTGTGCTCTTGGAGGTGTTTTGCTTTTTTTTGTGCTTTTGGGAGTTTTTGCTTACTTGGGGCAGCAAAAAAACCTAGAGTCAGTCCTGTCTATGATGGTGTCTTTCAAAAGTTTCCACAGAGGTTGCAGTGATTTTACTTTTGGGACTGTACCTTTTTAATTTCTGTTTCACTAACCTTCTCATTTCTGTGTAGTTCTCCTTTCTGAAACGAAATGCTAGAGTTTTGGGCTGCTGTGGAGTTTTCTCCACCACAGGGATGTTAAATTTAATTATATTATGGTCAATATTGCCAAGTGGTCCAGCTATATTCACCTCTTGAAGCTGATCCTGTGCTCCACTTAAGACTAAATCAAGAATTGCCTCTCCTCTTATGGGAAGCAGGAATTTAAGATGTCAAGAAACTTTATCTCAGTATCCCTTCCCTGTACTGTTTTGTTATAGGGTTAGAGCAGTAGATCTGAGAGTTTATATTTGACCTCTAGAACATATTTCATAAATGAAAGCTTGGTCAAGGAATTGACTAGACAATTTATCAGCAACCAGCATGAGTCACTCCTTCCTTTCCGATTTCCGTATTTAGACACAATGGAGACAGCCACAGAAGTAATTCGCCTGAGAAAAAATGCTTTTAAAATTAACAAGCCTACAGCATTAAATAAATTAATGAAAAATATTAGTTCTGTTTGTCTCATTCTGCTCTGAAGGAAGATTCTGGAAATGGTAAAGGCTGTTTCAAAACTGTTACAATCCAGAGACACAGACCTATTCAAAGCAGCAGTATGACTTCCGAAAGCCACCGAACTTTTGGCTACATTTCAAAATGAGTACTTAGTGTAATGTAACTAATGTAAAGTAACACACCCATCTTTGCATGTGTATAAATGTCTGCCCATTAAGTTTCCATTTCATGTGTTTGACGAAGTGGGTTCCAGCCCGTGAAAGCTTATGCGCAAATAAATTTGTTAGTCTTCAAGGTGCCTGTAGTGGGCTGGCGTGGCTCCCCTCTTCCCCAGACAGGGTCTAGCCCCGCCGGAGGCCAGAGTGGGCGCAGCTACGAAGCTCTGAGCCTGCTCCTCAAAGGGTCATGTGGCGACCCGGAACTACAAAAGCCGGGCCTCAGAGCTCAGTCAGGCTCCAGCAGCCAGAGGGAACAGACGTCCCTCCAGGAGCTCAAAACCGGGAGACTCCGGTGACCCAGGGGAGCCACCCAGGGTGGCCAGAGCTTCAACACGCTCGCTACCAGGAGGAGCTGCCAGAGCTTCCCCGCCCTCGCTACCAGGAGGAGCTGCTGGAGCTTCCCTGCACTCGCTACCAGGAGGAGCTGCTGGAGCTTCCCTGCACTCGCTACCAGGAGGAGCTGCTGGAGCTTCCCCGCACTCGCTACCCAGAGGAGCTGCCAGAGCTTCCCGCCCTCGCTACCAGGAGGAGCTGCTGGAGCTTCCCCACGCCTGATGCTACCTGGAGGAGCCGCCGGTGCTACCGTGGCCCGAGTATCCCAAGGAACTCCCACACCTACCACCCAGCCCCGATCGTGATGAGCAGATGCTCCTGGACCCCACTGAGGCCAACGTTAGGACCCAGGTATGTCCTGAGCGGGGGTACGGAAGCAGCCCGGGGGCAGCCGACCCCAGTCTGGCTGCAGCCTTGCTGGAGGCTGTCAGTGTGTTGCGGCCAGGATCCCCACTGACTGACCAGCGGAGTGACAGCCACTGCTAGGGCCCCGGGCTGGGACGCAGTGGAGTGGGAGGCCCTACGTCTCCCCTTGCCACCTCATTCCGGGGTGGCAGACTCTCCCTCTCCCTGGCCTGACGAGACCGATAAACTGTTACTGTTGCTCAGTCCTGCCCCAAGGCCTGAGCTTACTGACTCAGTGTTTGGTGCCCCGCCCTGCCCAAGGGCTGGGCCTGAAAACTATTACCGTTGATCAGCCCTGACCCAGGCCTGAGCTTACTGACTCTGTGTTTGCTATCCGTCCTGACGTAGGAGCCGGCACCTCGTGGTCATTACGGCTCAGCCCTGCTGGAGGGCCTGAGCCCGTCGCCCGCCGGGTGGACCAGTACCGCAGGGACTTCCGGGCTAGATTCCCGGGCCAACCAGAGTAGAGTGGGCCAGCGTGGCTCCTCTCCTCCCCAGAGACGGTCGAGCCCCTGCACCACTCGTTTACACTGCCATAGGATTCCTCATTGTTTTGCCAAAACAAACTTGAAACTATTCTAGGAGCGTGCTTACAATGAGAAACAGCTTACTGAGAAATGGATCGTTTTGTGACAAAGGAGAAAAGCACATAACACAAATTGAACTGAGGACAGCAGTGGAAATTTAAGCAAAACACAGAAGCTGAAAATATGACAATTGTATGGCTTTAGATGGAGTGAGCCTCAACATGTTGTAGTGAAGTACTGGAAAACAACATTATGCCATCCTGCAACCTACACCAGCCTCTGAAAACAAGGCATCCTACATTGGTATCTAAGCCTGGAGAGATTTTTCAGAGGAAGCTCAATGAGTTAACAGGACAAAAAAGTCTTTGAAGTGTAACGTTCTTAACACTAAGGCTACTGAGAGTTCTTACTGTGTGGATTTGAGCAAGGCAAAAACTGGTGAACCACACAACATAGGTGAGAAACTGCTACTTCTAGCTGCAAAGGGTACGTCCTGGTGACAATAGGATTCAGGAACAAAGAGCAGACCAGCTGATCAGTCATTCCTAAAGTTAAGATTTTCAGTCAAATTACGGACATATTATGGGCAGTAAACAAAAATTTACAGAAGCCCGTGGCCTGTCTGTGATTTTACTGGAAATGGTGGTGGTGGGGTAGGGTGTGTGTGTGGGGGGACTAATTGGGGGGAGAATTAAAGCTGAATCAGGAAGGTGCCTCAAGACCCGAAGGTTTCTCCCATTGAACTGATGTCTGGGAAGCAGCCTCAAGGTTTTCTAGACGTGCTTAGAGAAACATGGAAGAGCAAAGTCCCCAGATAATGAAGATAATCCAATACATTCTTCAATTAAGAAATAGCCCCAGATCTTTGTTAGTGTTTGCTAGAAGAATTTTGCTAAATGCATAACAGGAACAAGAGAAGGCCTATATTCAGTGGTTCTCAAACTTTTGTACTGGTGACTCCTTTCTTGTATCAAACCTCTAAGTGCAATCCCCTTATAAATTAAAAGCACTTTTAAAATATATTTAACACTATTATAAATGCTGGAGGTAAAATGGGGTTTGGGGCGGAGGCTGACAGCTCGCGACTCCCCATGTAATAACTTTGTGACCCCTCAAGGGGTCCCGACCTCCATTTTGAGAACCGCTGGCCTATAACGAAGGGGTCCATCTCGGAGTATTCAGAATGAGTGATTGAGTGTTATGGTTAATACCAAGATTGCAGTTCAAATTTCTGGTTCAATGGCAGGGACTCCTTGAGGTAGTGAGGCATGTGGGCCCTATCAACTATGAGGAGCAGCACCAAGAGAAGAAAAAGGAGACACAATTAAAAACATAAACACAGAAGTGCTGGGTCAGATCAATGTTCCATCTAGTCCAGTATCCTGACAGGGGCCAATGGCAGGTGCTTCAAAGGAAAAGAACAGAACAGGGCTATTACCGAGGTATCCATCTCCTATTTTCCAGTCCAAGCATCTGACAGTCAGAGGCAAGGGACACCTATAATATGCGGTTGTGTCCCTGAACATCTTGGCTAACAGCCATTGGTGGTCTCCATCTCCCTTGAACATTTCTAGTTATTTTTGCACCCCACTGTATTTTTGGCCTTCAAACATCCCTTGGCAATTAGTTCCACAGGTTGACAGTGTATTGTATATAGTACTAGCTTTTCTTTGTTTTAAACCTGCTGCCTTGGATGACCCCTGGACCTTATGTTATAAAAAGGAGTAAACAGGACTCTATTCACTCTCTCCTCACCATTCATGATTTTATAGATCTCTATCATATCCCATATTTGTCATCTCTTTTCCAGTCTGAAAATCCCAACATTTTTAATCTCTGCCCAAGTGGAAGCTGTTCCATAACCCTAAACGTTTTTGTTGCCCTTCTCTGGACCTTTTCCATTTCTAATATATCTGTTTGGAAAGGAGGTGACCAGCACTGTGGTGGGGGATTAAATAGTGACATTTTTTACATTTTGTCTTCTTATCTCTCTTTCCTAATGGTTTCTAACATTCTGGTAGCTTTTTTGACTGCTACTGCACACTAAGCAGATGTTTTCAGAGAATTGTCTGTGATGACTCCAAGATCTCTTTCTTGAGTGCTAACAGCTAATTTAGACCCCTCCATTTTATATACTGTATATGTAGTTGGGAATATGTTTTCTAATGTGCTTTACTTCTATCATTTGAATCTTCCAAAAGCCTAGGAGGGGATCCTTCTAATACACTCATTGTGACGCTGCACCCCATATTCTTCAGAGTTATAGAATTATGACATAATTGTAATATAGTTTATACGAGACATGTCTGCTCATGTGTCATTGGAAAACTGATGATTTGGTGAAAAGGATTATCCTATTTGTGTGCATGTGTCATTTTTGTATGTGAAGTTATGGATACTGACTATGTATCTGTATTTCAAGTTCTGGCCCCAGCAGGGCACACTTACCTAAAATGCTATCATACTGAAATGGCCCTCGGGCAACAAATCAGGCAAACTCCATGGCCATTCCCTCATAAAATGTGGGATACCATGTGAGATGAACTCCAGGTCATTTTGGCCTGGGGACTGGTGAACGAATCACACAAGGAGTGGACAAATTCCATTGTACTACTTCTGATGCAGAATAGCACAACCCTAATCTGCCTCCATTGCTGACATTTCACAGTATTCAAATTTGATGCTTCCCCAATGCAGAGAGTTGATGAACTATTAGAACAATTTGAGCTGCCACTTTAGACCTCACAAATGGAAACTGGCAAATACCTTTGATGCCAGAATGCTGGGAGAAGAAAGCACTTTGCATTGCATCAATTCAAGATCACATCATTTGGATTCCACAGGGTGGTAGTGACTTTTCAAGGGCTAATGGACTGGATATTACAACTGCATGGGGCATATGCATCCTTACACTGCTCCAATTAATTAAAATGGGTTTCGGCACGTAACTTGTGGTGGCATTCCCACACATAGTGCATTACGCACAGAAAAGAAAGTCATCCCCAATTTCTAGTCTGCACAATCAGCAAGACTCCATGGTATTTGTGAATCATTTCTTCGCTCCCACGTGAGACTCTCAAGCTGCAGTTCTCTGGGGTCTATTTTCTGCTCTTCCTACTGCTCACAGAGCCGAGGGTATTGTCTGGGAGTCCTGCCAACCTGAGAGTCCACAGGGACTGCAGAGGGAAATCATAAAGGTCACTGTCCAGCACGCTGAGTGTCAGACACATGAGATTCATACGCTGATACTGCAACAGGAAAGAAGAGCCCTGAGTAAGGAGATTTCCTCTCTGCTGAGTGGTATTTTGGTGAGTCGCTTGTTTCTGCACTGTTTGTACTACGGGCTCAGGAAAGGTTCCAAGGTTCAGTTCAAGAGCTATCTGGGCAGGAATTCACCAGCATGGACATTTGAACTGTTTTATTGTCAGACATACCCAGGGATTTGCCTGGCATAATTGGAACAATAAATGTATTGGAAATAGATTAGACTTTTTTTTTTAAGATCAGTTCCTTGTGTCTGACTGTGTCCTTCTATCTGTCTCAGCAACTCTCTTTGGATAGAATCATTTTTCCTCTGGATTGCTCAAGTTTTCCAATTCAGCAACTTCACTGTGTTGCTGGGTAATACGACCAAAACCTCTGCAGTGGATCTCTGTGCTAGCAGAGAGTTCACAACACGAATCGCATACACGGGAGTTCACACAATGGTCAGATTCTGCTGTCACTTTCTGCCATCAGTGGATCTCTTCTTCAGACTCATTCAGCACCCTAACACAATAGTGCTTTCTGTAGCAGGACCTGAAGGCATGATTATCGCAGCTCAGAGCCAAAAGTTAAATAGATTAAAGGGAGAAATCTTGGCTCCATTGAGATCACCCTAAATCCACATCTAGGAACGTAAATAAATGATCTGTTTACACTAATCATAAGCTTTCAGTGACTTCAACTGGAGTCGTCCCATGGCTTCTAAGGATGAGTGAACTCATTTGGACAAAAGAAGAACTGACAGGACAAAAGAGTTGCTAAAATCTCAAACTCACAGGCTTAGAGGTTCAAACCAATTAGGATAAACAATATTTTCAGGGATAAAGAGAGATCTGCTCTCTCCGTGCTCCTGCATCTCTGGTTTTGGAGAGGACAAGAAGCACCAAATGGGTGTAAAAATAGAAGCATTTTTCTGGCTTAGAGGAAACAAGGCAGTGCTGGGAATGTCACCGAGGGAGGTCCAGGAAGGCAGTCTGTCGGTATGTGTGCGCCTGATGGAGTGGGAGGAGGAGAGTGTGACAGTGAGATATGCTGTCTCTATATCACAGTGGTACGGAGTCCTGAAACCAGGCAAAATATAGAATTCACATCCTTCCTAATGCACAGACCAAAGAGGCGTTGAACTCTGTGGAGCACAAAGTGATAGCCCAGCATGATAATATCTGTTTCCATAGGAGACACTTGGCTCCTTCCAACATAGGAATGGCCTTGGGGATCAGACCTATGGTAGATCTAGTCCATTTTCCTCTCTCCGACGGTGACAGCCCCAGCTGCTGCAGAAGGTGTAAGAAACCCAGTAGCAGCGGATGGGGACGGTGACTTGACCATCGTGAGGCATCACCCTAACACCTAACCGCTAGAGATTGGCTTGTGCCCTGAAGCACATGGGCGTAGAGACATTCCAAAATATGTATTTAGCTGTAAGTAATGTAACTGGATACTCACTATCCATGTAAATGTCCAAATCCTTCCTGATTCTTGCTTATCTCGTGATCTTAACTTCCACTTGTGGTAAGGAGTTCCTCAGTCTCTTCAGGCATTGAGTGACGCAAGCATTCTTTATTTATCTGTTCTGATTTTGCCATGTTTCAGTGTAACTAAACGACCACTTGAGCTTGTGTTACGAGATATGGAGAACACAGTCTCAATCTCCCTCTAACAGTCAGTATTTTACAGACTTTTCTTGTGTTCCTTCTTATTCGTCTCCTTTGTAAAGGCAACAACCCCAGTCTTTTCAACCTCTCTCCATATCAGTTTCCCAAGGCCCTTGATCATTCTTACTGCCCTTCCCTGAATCCCTCTAGTTCTGCAATATCCTGGGTGAGAAGGGTGCCCAGTACTACACAGAGGAGACCACAGGAGGGTGAAGCATTGACTGACTGATCTCGTGACACTGTATTTGCTGTATGATTTCCCATCCCACTCCTCCTAGAGCTCAGTGTTTTTCTGAGTTTCTGTCCATGCTTGCACGGTGAGCAGGGTTTCACTGAGCTGTGTACCATGATGCCCAGATCCCTGTCATGAGCTCATACAGTTAAATTAGAATCTTGTGAGGTGTTAGGCAAATACATTGGCATAAACACTGCAGTTATTAACATCAACATTTATCTGCCATCATGTTGCCCATTGACCTGGCTTGATTAGCTCTCTCTGAGGACTTCTCTGGGCTTGACTACAACTGAAATAATCTCTATAAATGTTCCCATCTACTTCTCGACCCCTTTCTAGACTCTTAATATACTAAATATTTTATATTTCAATTTATTATTTGCTATAAAGTGTGTAATCCCCCTTGCTGTGCTTCACTCTCTTCACAGGCACATTGAACATTTCTGAGCTCAAGCAACACATTGAGAACTTCTTGGCAGCTTTCAACCTTACCCTCTCTGACCCTTCAACATTCATCTTAATGGGCATCCCTGGCCTGGAAGCTGCCCACATCTGGATTTCCATCCCTTTCGCTATGTTCTACATTATCGGCCTGTTGGGAAATTTCATGGTTCTGTTTGTTGTAGACAAAGAGCAGACCCTGCACAAGCCAATGTACCTGCTGCTCTGCATGCTGGCACTCACAGATATCGCCATACCTACTTCTGTCGTGCCAAAGGCACTGTGTATATTTTGGTTCAATTTGAAAGGCATTACTATGGGGGGCTGCCTTACCCAGATGTTCTTCCTTCACACAGTTGCTGTTATGCACTCAACCATCCTCGTGACAATGGCCTTTAATCGCTACATTGCCATATGTGACCCTCTGAGATATGCCACCATCCTCACCAAAGGACAAATAGCTAAGCTAGGGTTTCTAGGTGTGATCAAAGCTGTTCTCTTCATTCTGCCTATATCCCTTCTCGTGAACACATTGCCATTCTGTTCCAACCGCGTTATCCCCCACACGCACTGCGAACCTATAGCTGTGGCGAAGATATCATGTGGAGATATTACAATCAACAGGATGTATGGCTTAGCGATAGTGTTTGTAATTGTTGGGTTAGACCTGATGTTCATTGCCCTGTCCTATGGTTTAATCATCAGGGCCCTCCTCAGAATATCCTCCAAGAAAGCCCACCAGAAAGCCCTCAATACCTGCACAGCCCACATCTGTGTGATGATTACGTATTATACTTCTGGCTTCTTCTCTCCTCTCATACAACGGTTCGGCCAGGGCATTGTTCCCCATGTTCACATCCTCTAGGCTGACCTCTATTTCCTCATCCCCCCCATGCTCAACCCTATTATTTATGGGGTCAAAACCAAAGAGCTTCGTGACAAAGTGGGAAAATACACCTGCACAATGTGATCACTGGGGACGTTGAATTTAGCCTGTGTTATGAGAGGGGGAATGGCTATGTCCTTGATAATCAAGGGTGCTCTGTCCCAGTTTGACTGAACTCAGCATTGTGTGGGGTTCACAGTCTGAGAAGCTCCTCATACCTAATCTCTCATCACTTCATCACCCAGCACTGCTCTCTCCATTTCTGAGTTCCCTCTCTCCGACCATCGCCTGACTTCTTTCAGCATGATCCATCAGCCCCCACGTCCTATCCCCCTTCCACATGGCTTTTCTGTAACTCTTACATTACCAACTCAGCTGCTACTGCAGTTTTCTGATGCAAAGTGGATCTCCATTAGTCCTTGCGTGAACACGGTTCTTCATCAGTTAGATGAACAGAAGCTGCAGTTTGAGAAAGGGGACGATAACTTTAAGAAACTATCATTTGTATAGAGTTATGATGAGTGAAATGTACCTGATTTTTTTTCCCGTCCAATCCTTAAAGAACCCTGGAGGATAAACCAAATAAAGGCTGACTGTAGCAAACTAACTCAACACAAAATGTGGACACTGACTACCATCACTGAATGCTATTAGAAGTAAATACTATAATAATGCTAAAGTTGTTTTTTCATTATAAATGTTTTGGGCTACTTTGGGGCTTTTTTTCACGCGATGTTTTGATTGAAACACCTGCCAACCCTGAGTCGGGATACCGGTACCAGTATTTTGAATTTGATTGTCATCTCACAAGTGTGTTGCTAATGTGAACAAAAGCCTGTTGTGGCTTGTAGCTTTTTTGTTTTTTTAAAATTAAATCTGTAGTAGGTGTGTAACAAAAGCTTTCATCTGTTATTTTATGTATAGACAAATTTGTTAATAAAAAAATCTTTCTTTGAAGAAAGCGATGGGGCTACTTTCAAGTGAGTTGTTAAATGACTTTGGGCTTCTAATGCAGTGGAAATCTGGCAACCCCAGCCAGATCCTGCAGCACTGCAGAGCTGAGGCAGAGCAGAGCAGCTGGGGAGAGCAAGGTAGGGCCATGGGATGAGGGCCCAGCAAAGGGAGATGTCACCTGACAGAAGGGCCTTCAAGGTCTGACTCAGGGGTGGGGACGGGACTTGAACACAGTGTGAGGGCAGGTGCTGGGAAGAAGGGCCCTGCCACCTAAAATCTGTAGGTTCTGCTGGCCTTCTGTACCCATGGGTGCCACTCACAGTATCTTGTGGATATCTTCATTATACAAACTCCCTCTCACTCCCCCACCCCTCAGCCATCTTTAGCAGTGAAATAGCTCACATGGTTACTCTTTCAATTGTCTTTGCTGGGCTTCTGTGGCAACACCCTGATAGGATGTACAGGGGCACAGCAATCCTCACAGGCTGTCTGCAAACGACCGAAGGCCAAAGGCAGAAATGATATGAATAGTGGAAAGTGTATTTGGTATGTGTGATAGGTGCTGCTCAATCAAGGTAAAATGCTGCATCTGTTGTACTTAGCTCATGATAGGAGAAATTCCCTTGCAAATAGAATCTCTAAAAACTTTAGAAGTTTTTCTTTTTTTAAATGATAGCTGGCATTGTGGTGCCTTGCAGCAGAGTCCTGGGCTAAAATAATCAAAACTTTGCAGCTATAAAGCAAAGTTAAGTGTGAGCAAGAGGCAGGCTCACAGAATCTGTCAAGAACAGAGCTGATATTGCAGAAACACACACTGCTAAGCAGTGTTAGGTTTAAGAATACAGACACAAACACATTCCAGAAAGGTGGCACTAGAACACCTCTACAGCAAACACACTCCTCAATGAGCATAGGAACACGCTGATCCATCTGAAAGATAAGGTCAGGGATAACAGCATAATGGATGGAGATGTCCAAGGTACTGTGCAGTCCCTGGATACGTCAATGGTAGACACCCTAATACTTCAAAGGGTGCCATCCTGATACACCAGGAGAAATATGGGACTTGTTCAAACTGGTGTATAAAAATGTATCTCAGAGGACGTGTCTTTCTCTGGTGTAGGTGATAGTGGAAAGTCCTGCCACTAACTGAGCTCGTCCATTGCAACAGGCCTACACGTATTAGTGTCTCTATAACACCTGAGCAGGGCATTAGGACCACACTTCATTGTCAATAAACCTGACCAAATCCCTTCTCTACGAACTGAGTCCATGGATTTATTGGGAAGATCAGTCGGCGCTGGCTGTAGGGGCTATGTGGCCAGAGTCAGTCCAGCACACAGCAAGAACATACACACACAGCCAAACATCTGTAAACAGTGCACAATGTGTAACTGGCAGAGAACTGGTCCAACTCATTGAGGCACATCAAATGGGCTCAGCTGAAATTTTAGTCTTCAGCCCTTGGAATCAGTGTCCAGGGTGAGCCTGGCTCAGAACCTCATCGAAGCATCAGAACCTCAACAAGACGTCAAATCCCTCCCCAGCTGCCACCTGTGCACCCGGGTGTGTTGTCCCCAGCACTGGAAACCTAACAATAAACCCCAGCCAAACCCACAATTCCCGCACGCAGCAGCTGCACACATGCTGAGCCGGCAGAGGAAACTGTTCCAAAAGGGGCTGCGGCAGGCTGGAATTGGGGGAATCCTCATTTCCACATCATACCTAAAACCCTGCTAGCAACAAAGCATTCATTTGTAGAATACATGGGGCTGGAGTGGGTTCATGAAGGAGGCAGCCAGGCATCTCACTGATGACCAGCATGGGCAATTCACCTTGTGTAGTTTAGGCTGTGGAGCGTGCCCAAACATCTGGTCCCTATTTTACTCCTCACAAGTAAAGAAACATCTGTTAAAGCATCACAGAGACTTGAAAAAGTACCAAAGCTCTCAGATTCTAGCAGAGACTTTAAGCTTCTGAGGTGGATCCTGCATTGGAAGAACAGAGCTGGGTGATTTTTCATAACACATGGATGATCCAGTTCCCATCTCAGGAGGACACAGAGACTATTAGATGGGGGATTCTGAGACAATAGTCTATATAACTCTCTTGCATTACCCCCATGTCCTGCACCTCAGCTTCGCTTTCTTGCTGGAGCCCAGGCCAGTGCTCTGTCTTGTCAGGATTTTTCAGAAAGTGTTTCACAGAGTGAAATTTTGGGGCTATTTTATGTAAAACCTTGACAAAGAGATGTTAATTGTTCCTGGTCAGTTTCAAGGAGAGAGAACCATACATCTTAATGGAGATTCCCTACATCCTAGGAAGGAAGGAAGGTTGGATGATGGTAAAGTACAAGTAGGATCTGATGAGAAACAGTCAAAGGGAAAAGATTCCCATAGTGAATGGCAATGAACATAGGGTAGGTTCAGAAATTAAAATAGTGAAAGAACAAGCTAAAATTTACTTAGCAAGTTAGATACATTCAGCAAACCAGTGGTTTTCAAACTGTTGTACTGGTGACCCCTTGCACAAGCAAGCCTCTGATTGAGACCCCCCCTTATAAACTTCCTAAAATATTTAACACAATTATAAATGCTAGAGGCAAAGTGAGGTTTGGGGTGGAGGCTGACAGTTGTGATCCCCCATGTAATAACCTCATTACCTCCTGTGGGGTCCTGACCCCCAGTTTGAGAACCCCTGCAGTAAACATATACAGTTCTTTGTCTGGCTTGCTATTTAGTTCCTTACCCTCAGAAGGGGGATCTGATACGCCATTTATCTATGCCAAATTTTCCAAACAGTAGTACTAACTTGTGCTAGCGAATCATACAGGATACAGACCTGTAGGTCCCTTGCAATATAGCCAAATATTACAAATAATTATTGTTTTGAATAGCATATACTGGAATTCAGCATAAACAAAACCCAAGAAAATAAAATAATCAATTAAACCAATTAAAAAAAAACAATAAAAAAAACTGATAGCAAGCTAGCAAACTGGCCTTATGGGCAGAGTTCCCCACTAATTTTAGGCATCTGGGACAAAACTTCATATAAATGATAAAAGCTAAAATATGTAGCTTTGGGGAGTGCACTTTCTGTGTAAAGTGAATGTAACATTACTGCACAAGATGGTTTTCCACAGCCTGGTATCCTATATAACCTTCTTTCCTATACATTTTATTATGGGATTATACACTTTTACCCCGATATAATGAAACCCGATATAACACAAATTCAGATCTAATGCAGTAAAGCAGTGCTCCGGGGTGGCGGGGGGGGGGAACTGCGCACTCCGGCAGATTGAAGCAAAGTTCCATCTGTTCCGGTGACCCCTACCACCTTCCCTGGCCTCCTCGCCTCCTATGTTCCAACCCCTTTCTCGAGCGCCAGCAGGCACAGCAGCCGCAGGTGTCCCACAGCTGGTGTAGGAGCCATCAAACAAAGAGCAGAGGCGTGCAAATGCCAGAGATGATTAATTGACGTAAAGTCCAAAGAAGGAGAGAAAGTGAACTAGGGAGATTAGAATAAGCAAAGTTGTGTCTCAATCTTGCTCATTTACATTGGAATATGACAAGAGATTTTCATTCTCAGAGTAGTGAGCAGGCAGATGCAGTTTTCTGCTTTCCTTGCAGGCAGTTTTCCAGTGGTTTGAGAGACCTTGCTGTGATGCGTTGGACACCCTGGGATGTCACCTGGTGTTCTGGGACACCACTGAGTCAGAGTCTTCTACTAGCCTGGGATGCCCCTTAGCCCTATCTTGCTGAGCCAGGCACTAAAGCTTCTTCTAGCAGAGTTCACAGGCAGGGCCACCCCCGGCTTCAGTTATAGACACTGAGGTCAGTTCTTGAAAGATTCTGTTTAAGGGATTTGTCACAGCACCCAGATGTCCACTCCCCTTTGGAGAACAAACCCAAAATTATACGAAATCTGCCTCTTCCCTTAGTGTGGAAGAGAATATGCACAGTTTCTCACCGCTGTAGTTTGAAAGCTCATAATCTGGGTTATATTATAAACAGGGGCAGCTCTGGGTTATATTATAAATCATGGGCCTTCAGCGGCGCTCCTGTGGGTGGTCCACTGGTCATGCAGATTCAGTGGCATGGCTGCGGGAGGCCCACCAGTCCTGTGTCTTGGGCTTCCCCGCAGCCGAATTAGAGACGAAACTGCAGGACCAGCAGACCTCCCACAGGCGCAGCCTGACTGCTGCCCTCACAACGACTGGCAGGCCGCCCCCCGTGGCTTGCCACTCCAGGCACATGCTTGCTGTGCTGGTGTTTGGAGCCGCCGCAGATTATAAACCAGAAATAAATTTATTAACTATGGAAAGGCGTATTTTAGGTGGACAAAGAGATAGCAACTAGAACAAAGCAGGTCACTAAGGAAATAATGCAAGCAAGCGATCTAAACTAGATTCCCTAAAGAACTGGCTCCAAATAATAATTTCTCACTCTAGTTTCTGTTTCAGGAAGAGTCCACTGCCAGATTTCCACTGCGTTACTTTAACAAAGTCACTTAAAAACTCACCTGAAAGTAGCTCAATCTATTTCTTGAAACAAAGTTATTTTTATTCACACATTTCTCTATACATAAAATAAGAAATGAAAGCTTTTGTTACATACGTTCTACAGATTTGACTACAAGCCTAAGCAGGATTTTGTTCACATTAGCAACACCTCGATGAGATAACAATTAAGTTAGACTCAAAAACCCCAGTACTGATGCTTGCATCCCGATTGACAGATGGCAGGTGATTCTAACCAAAAATGGCAAATGGCAGCATTAAAAATGACCTCAAAGTAGCCCAAATCATTTGTAATGAAAAAACAATAGCATTATTATATTATTTATTTCTATTTCCATTCATTGATGGTAGTCAATGTCCACGTTTTGTGTTGAATTAGTTTGGTACAGTCAGCTTTTTTGGTTTATCCTATAGGTTTCCTCTAGGATAAAATAAAGAAAACCAGATACATTTCATTCACCGGACAACTGTAAAATTGATAAAGAAGCTGAGCATTTTAGTTTCTTACTTTTCTCTTCAAATTGCAGCTTCTGTTCATCAAACTGATAAAGAACTTTGTTCACATAGAGACTAAGGGAAAACTACCTGATTATGTCAGCGCCATGGAAAGGCTGATGCGTGACAATGAAAGAAGTCAGGTGATGTTCAGAGAGTGGGAACTCAGCAAAGAAAAGAAAGCAGTGCTTGATGATGGATTGATAAGACATTTGGTGTGAGGAACTTCTCAGACTGAACTTCCACAATGCTGAGCTCAGCCAAATTGAGGCAGTGCACCCTTGATTAATGAGGAGATAGCTTTTCCCCTCTTGTTACAATGGTTTGAAATCAGTGGCCCAGGTGATCACCATCTGCAGGTGTATTTGCACAATTTTTCCCGAAGCTCTTTGGTTTTGACTCCATAAATGATAGGGTTGAGCATGGGGGGGATGAGGAGATAGAGGTCAGCAAAGATGACGCGGCCGTGCAGAGCAATGTCCTGAACAAAACGCTGTGTTAGGTGGTAGAAGAGGCTGGGAGTATAATACGTCAGCATCACACAGATGTGCGCTGTGCAGGTGTTGAGGGCTTTATGATAGGCTTCATTGGAGGACATTCTGAGGATGGCCTTGATGATCAGACCATAAGACAGGGCAATGAACATCAGGTCTAAACCAGTGACTAGAAACAGCATCACCAAGCCATATATACTGTTAACTGTGATGTCCCCACATGAGATCTTTGCCACAGCTATAGGTTCACAATGTGTGTGGGGGATGATGCGGTTTGCACAGAACGGCAGCCTGGTTAGGAGCAAGGGCAGAGGCAGAACGAAGAGAACGGATTTGATCAAATCTAAAAGCCCTAGCTTAGCTATTCGTGCATTGGTGAGGATGGTGGCATATCTCAGAGGGTTACATATGGCAACGTAGCGATCGAAGGCCATTGTCATGAGGATGGTTGAGTGCATAACAGTAAACATGGGAAGGAAAAATGACTGGGTGAGGCAGCCATGCACAGTAATGGTTTTCAAATTGAACCAAAATATGCACAGTGCTTTTGGCACAACAGAAGTAGAGCTGGTGACCTCTGTGAGCGCCAGCATGCAGAGCAGCAGGTACATTGGCTTGTGCAGGGTCTGCTCTTTGTTTACAACAAACAGAAGCATTAAATTTTCCAACAGGCCGATAATGTAGAACATTGCAAAAGGGATGGAAATCAAGACATGAGCAGCTTCCAGGCCAGGGATGCCCATTAAGATGAATGATGAAGGGTCAGAGAGGGTGAGGTTGGAAGCTGCCATGAAGTTCTCACTGTGTCAATCGAGCTCAGAAATGTTCAAACTTTCTGTGAAGAGAGAGAAGCACAGTGAGGGGGGCAATACACTTTAAAAGAAATAGTAGGGTAAATATTTTATAGTTATTAATAGTCAAGAAAGGGGGGTGAGTATTGAGGTGCGAACATTTATATATGACATGAGATTATTTTGGCTATATTCAAGTCTAGAGAAGTCCTCAGATGGAGCAAACTATGCCTTGTGAAACCCTGCTCCCAGTGCAAGCATGGAGAGAAACTCAACAAAATGTTGGATCCAGGAGTGGAATTGGGAAACCATACACAGCATACAATGCCATGAGATCAGCCAGTCAAGTTTCACCCTCCTCTGGACTCCTCTGAGTTATACTGTTACCGGGGGTTCTTTCAACCCAAAGCTCTTGGTAACTTTTACTCTGTGCGAGGTGGTGTCAGGAAATAAATCAGGGGAGACACGGCTGTCCGACCAATAGATGTGGCACAAACAGGACAACACAAGCATGCTTTCACTTAAAGCTAAACTTTACTTAAGTTTAGTCTACGCTAGGGGGGCAGATCGATCTAAGTTATCCAACTTCAGCTACCTGAGTAACATAGCTGACGTTGACATATTTAGATCGATTTACCGTGGTGTCTTCACTATGATGAGTCGACTGCTGCCACTCCCCCGTTGACTCTGCCTGCGCCTCTCGTGGCACTGGAGTACAGGAGTTGATGGAAGAGCGCTCGGGAATCGATTGATTGCACCTAGGCTAGACGTGATCACTCAATCCCCACTGGATTTATCGCTGCCTGTCGTTCCGGCTGGTAGTGAAGACATACCCTTAGTTTCAAGCACTTACGCAGGTCCGCAACAGGTTAGTAAAACACCCTCAGTCCTTGATAATTGCCAGAGCTGAGTGTGGATCTTGAGTGACACAGCGGCAGGTTTCCGGTGGCCAAATCGTCCGTCTGCTGGTGGGGACTGCAAGATGTATCCAGAAGGAGAGTCCAAGCAAGTCTGAAGGAGTCCCACTACCTCAAACTTTTTTCCCTTATTTACATATTAGTAATACAAACTTGTTAAGCAAGTAGTTCCAATGGGCAAGCAAGAGGCTCCTTCTGATTATTGATTAACCAGGTGTGGGTTTTTCCAGAGTCTGCAGGCTTGAGGCCCCAATAGACATTCCTGGGGCACATCCTGCTCTTCTAAAATTCACATATCAGCAACTTCAACATAATTCTTATCAGGAAGGACGCGGAGTCAAGCTGCCCTTTCTGTGGCACCCCAAACCCAGTCCCCTCCTGCCTTGGTCAAGCTGATATTGCTGAGTGGCCAATTTACAGCTTGCCGACTAGGCCGCCTTTAACAATAAGCCATAGTGGTTTCAAGCACTTTACTGGTTTGCCAAAATCTCTCCATATAGTACTGTGCACCCTTCTCACACAGGATATTGTTTTGAGAAGGACAATGAGAATAATGAAAGGCCCAGGGAAACTGTCGTATGGAGAGAGGCTGTAAAGACTGGGATTGTTGACTTACAAAAGAGTTCAATAATAATATATGGAGATATACTTATCTCCTAGAACTGGAGGGGTCACTGAAAGGTCATCGAGTCCAGCTCCTTGTCTTTACTAGCAGGACAAAGTACTGATTTTGCCCCAGATCCCTAAGTGGCCCCTTCAAGGACTGAACTCACAACCCTGGATTTCATAGATTCATAGACTGTAGGACTGGAAGGGACCTCAAGAGGTCATCGAGTCCAGTTCCTTGCAGGATTTAGCAGGCCAATGCTCAAAACATTGAGCTATCCCTCTCCACAAGGGAGGGGACATAAGAAGTCTAAGATGGGACATGAGAAAGGTCTATAAAATACTGACTAGTAGAGATCTGATTGAGAATGTGGTCTCCCTGTCTCATAAAACAAGATCAAGCGGACATTCAATTAAACTGAAATGTGGCGAAAACAGAATTCTTTACTTAAATATTTGTTCTTCACTCATCGCCTAAACAGACTGAGGAACTCCTTACAACAAGAGGGGGTTGAGGCCATGAGATAAGCAAGAATCATGAAGAGTTTGGACATTTCCATGAATAATGAGACTTTCCAGTGACCTAAATATTTTTGAAAGCCTCTACACACATATGTTTCAGAGCACAAGCCAATCTTTAGTTTTTAGGCATTAAGGTCACAGCCTCTTGATGGTCAAGTCATCCCACCACATTCACCTATTACTGGGTTTTTTACACCTTCTTCAGCAGCACCTGGGGCTGTCACTGTTGGAGAGAAGAAACTGGACTTGATTGACCATAGGTGTGATTCACAGGACCATTTCTATGATGCATAGGAGCCAAGTGTCCACCATGGAAACAGACATTATCATGCTAGGCTATGACCTCATGCACAACAGAATGGACATGAAAGGTACAAGGGTATTGGTATTTAGGGCTACACATGTACATGTGTCTTTTGGTGAGACACTTTCTTGCAGACAGCCAGGTTCACCTGAGACATAAGTTACAGGTGTTAACTAACAAGTGTAAGCAGAGACTTTTATCTGCTTACCCTTCTCATGCCAGAATATTGATGAGATGTTACAATGACAAAAAAAATTGGAGGATGGTAAATAATAAGAGGAGAGTTCAGTTTTTCAGAGCAATCTGAATTGGTTTCTAAACTGGGTCGAAGCAAACAATACATGTTCTAATATAGCTATGTCGATATATAAATCTGGGAACAAAGAATTTAGGTGACGCTAACGTGATGGGGGACTATCTTGGGAAACACAATGATTCTGAAGATTTGGGGGTGAGAAGGGATAATTAGCTAAGCATGACCTCTCAGTGTGACCCTGTGGCCAAAACAGCCAATATGATCCTGGGATGATAAACTCATAGACTTTAAAGTCAGAAGGGACCATTATGATCA
This sequence comes from Gopherus evgoodei, assembly GCF_007399415.2. Taxonomy (NCBI): domain Eukaryota; kingdom Metazoa; phylum Chordata; order Testudines; family Testudinidae; genus Gopherus; species Gopherus evgoodei. The sequence continues at coordinate 548,936 of NW_022060089.1, forward strand.
TCTAGTCTGACCTCCTGCACAATGCAGGCCACAGAATCTCAAACACCCGTCCTGTAAAAAAAAACCTAACCTATATCTAAGTTACTGAAGTCCTCAAATCGTGTTTTAAAGACCTCAAGGTGCAGAGAATCCTCAAGAAAGTGACCCGTGCCCCATGCTGCAGAGGAAGGCAAAAAACCTCCATGACCCCAAATATGGCAAGCCTGATCATGTTGGGGATATCAAGGTGAGGGAACAAAGTTATTTTACCTCTGTGTTTGGCATTGGTGCAACTGCTACTGGAACCCTCTGTCCAGTTCTGGTGTCCGCTTTTAATGATGGAGATTGATACACTCTAGAGTATTCAGAGAAGAATCATGAGAACTAGTAAAAGATTAGAAAACCTGTCTTATAGTGATAGACTCAAAGATCTTAATCTATTTAGTGCAACAAAGATGGTTTGGGGGTAATTTCATAACAGTCTTTAAGTACCAGGACAGGGAACAAATATTTAATAACACAAAGGTGTAACACGATCCAGTGACTGGAACTTGAAGTTAAAGAAATTCTGACTGCAAATAAGGCACATATGTATTACACAGTGAGAGTAATTAACCACTGGAACAATTTACCAAGGGTCTCAGAGGATTCTTCATCACTGAGAAAGTTTAATTCTAATTTGGATGTTTCTCTAAAAGATCTTTTCTAAGACTAATTTTTGGGAAAATCTGAGGCCTGTGTTATACAGGCAAGAGCAAAATAGTCCCTTCTCACCTTGGAATCTACGAACATGTCCCTATGGGGCAGCTGATCGCATTTTGTCTGCAAGTTAGTTCCTGAAATTACTGAAGGCATTTTTTCTATTCAAGATCATGTTGAATTTAGCCCCATGTGGAGAAATTCTCTTGGAAGTGTTATGCTGGTTGTGTATTTCATGAGCCGGAGGAATCCCGTGAGGCACGGCATGGATGAATGTTTTAGATGAGAAAAATAATGACTTGAGCCATGAAACCTCTGCACTGTGGAGTAAATGTACAACCCTTGCTATTAATGACTAAGAGGGGTGGTTGGCAAATGGTCCCAGAGCATCCTTTCTTTACCGTCTCTGTCCAAGTGGTGCACGTATTCGGTCAGCTACCTGGGGGTTCCTGCACATGGGAGTTGTATTTATCTAGGCCCTCACATTTCCCATCGTTCTGCTCTCATCATGTAATGTGCCTACTTCCCAAATTGAAGTTGTTCCTGTGTAGCAGTTCTTGAGGCACCCTGCAGTGAGTGTGGGTGTCACAAGAGAAGCTTCACAGGTGCCTACCTTGGAATTTACCACTCGTGAGATTTCTCAGCAGTGAGACACAGTCACTGATGAACCCCAGTCAATGGACCCCCAGTCTGATTGGAGGCACCTCACCCCCTGCAGGGGAAGAATTGTGGGGAGTGTGACCTGGCTCAGAGGTTGGGGGAGCCAGGGATGACTGGGAAGCATGGAGAAGACACTGGTGACCAGTGTGCTGTTGGAATTAGGGCAGTCTGGAATGGGGAAGCAGACTGCAAACAGGGGGGTCAGAGTATGACAGGAGATTGAGCCAACTGAGGAGCACAGATCAGGCATTTCACCAGTGGGAAGATGAACTGAAGTAACGTAATTAACATTCAACAACCACCATTGGAAACAAAACTGAGTAAACTTTCTGACATTCATGCTGCAGTTCTGTGGTTTGGCAAGACAAAGAGACTCTGACATTCACCCCCAAAACATACTCCAGGCCAAGAAATGTCCTGCCCTGTCCCCACAAACCCCAGTGCTGCCTGCTCATCCATGTAAACCCTGCTCCTTGCCCCCACCCCCAGAACTTTCAGCCCTGCCACACCATGATACCCCTCACCTAGGACCAAAACCAAGTGCCAGACCCCATAATGAGAGAAACACCTCCTCAGACAAGGTTAAACTCGGTGTCTGCCTGCCCCGGGGAAAAGGGGGAGATCAGCCTGAACAGCCTTTCTTTGGGCAAAAGAAACCCCAGCAACAGCTCAGCCTGTGCAGGGATGGAGAGAGGGACAGAACTGGCAGGATGGAGAGAGGATGTGGAGATTAAAAGGCAGCAGCATGAGTATCTCTTCCTCAAATCAACACAAAGCTTTAAGGTATTGCAGCCCCTTTGAAACCGAGACACCCCTTCCTGAAGCTGCTTTTCCATGTTGGCAATTGCTGATGTCACTACCACACTGTAGTGAGGTTGCTCATGGAAGGAGGGATGGTTGGGTTATGGGATGGTGTCAGAGACCATCTGCTACAGTGTGGTCCACATGCTGTTACAGTCTGAGACACCCTCTATCCCAGAAGGCCTTGTTATGCCTTTCTGGTCTGTTCATTAGGCGGGATGTGCATCCTCTATTTCACCCTGCATCCAGACTCCATGCCACTGTGACCTGGTTACTGCACATCTCTTCCTCTCCCCACAACACACACACACACTCTGCATTCCTGGAACTCCACGAGTGAGATTTCCAACCCCAAATGGTTTGCTCTAAACCAGAAACATGCTTTTCTTTTTACTGCCTTTTGTTCTTCTCATCCTTTCCAGAGGCAGAGATGCCAGGGAACTGTGAGCAGAGCCCTCCTTCTGCCACACAAAATAATTGATCTTCTAATTGTTTTAAACCTCTGAGCCTGTGGGTTTGAGATTTCAGCAACTCTCTTGTCAGTTCTTCTTTGGGTCAAATGAGCTCACCCATCGTTAGAGGCCACAGGGTAACTTAAGTTTAAGTCACTGGATGCTCATGGCTGGTGTAATTCAGGCCATTTATTTAAGTCCCTACATGTGGATTTATGGTGATCTCATTGGGGCCAATATTTCACCCTTTAATCTGTTTAACTTTCGGCTCTGAGCTGCAAAAATGACAGCTTCTGTTCCTCTTACAGAGGGCCTAGTCTGTGAAAGTGCTGCAAGTCCAAAGGAAATTCCCAGTTTATGGGGTGTTCTAAACCCTCCTAGTGAAATAGTGTTTCTTAATATCCAATCAAAACCTCCCCCACTGCAACTTGAGACCATTGCTCCTTGTTCTGTCATCTGCCACCACTGAGAACAGCCTAGATCCATCCTCTTTGGAACCCCCTTTCAGGTAGTTGAAAGCAGCTATCAAATTCCCCCTCATTCTTCTCTTCTGCAGACTAAACAATCCCAGTTCCCTCAGCATCTCCTCATAAGTCATGTGCTCCAGCACCCTAATCATTTTTGTTGCCCTCCGCTGGACTCTTTCAAATTTTTCAACATCCTTCTTTTAGTGTGGGACCCAAAACTGGACACAGTACTCCAGATGAGGCCTCACCAATGTTGAATAGAGGGGAACAATCATGTTCTTCAATTTGTGGCAATGCCCTACTTATACAGCCCAAAATGCCTTTAGCCTTTGTCATAAACAGATAAGTAAGAGTTTATAGAACAGAAGTACTTCATGTCTCTTTTGCCTGTAAAGGGTTAACAAGATCAGTGAGCCTGGCTGTCACCTGACCAGAGGACCAATCAGGGGACAGGATACTTTCAAATCTTGAGGGAGGGAAGTTTTTGTGTGTTAGATTTTGGTTGTTGTTCACTCTGGGGGCTCAGAGGGATCAGACGTGCAACCAGGTTTCTCTCCAATCTCTCCGATACAGTCTCTTATAAGTTCAGAATAGTAAGTATTAGGTAGATAAGGCGAGCTAGGCTTATGTTTGTTTTCTTTATTTGCAAATGTGTATTTGGCTGCGAGGAGTTCAAATGTGTATTTGGCTGGAAGGAGTTCAAATTTGTATTTTGCTGAAAGGATTTTAATTTGTACTTGTATACTTAGGCTGGGAGGCTATTCCCAGTGTCTATAGCTGAAAGACCCTGTAACATATTCCATTTTAAATTTACAAAGATAATTTTTACTGTTTTTCTCTCTTTAATTAAAAGCTTTTCTTGTTTAAGAACCTGATTGTTTTTTAATTCTGGTGTGAGACCACAAGGGACGGGGTCTGGATTCACCAGGGACTTGGTGGGGAGAAAGGAGGGAAGGGGGAGAGAAAGGTTTATTTCTCTCTGTGTTAGGATTACTTTCTCTCTCAAGGAGAGTCTGGGAGGGGGAGAGAGAAGGAGGGGGGTAGGTGAATTTTCCTCTCTGTTTTAAGATTCAAGGAATTTGAATCACAGTGATCTTCCAGGGTAACCCAGGGAGAGGAAGCCTGGGAGAGGCAACGGTGAGGGAAAGGGTTTACTTTCCTTAAGATCCAGAGGGACTGGGTCTTGGGGGTCCCCGGGCAAGGTTTTGGGGGGACTAGAGTGTACCAGGCACTGGAATTCCTGGTTGGTGGCAGCATTACAAGTACTAAGCTGGTAATTGAGCATAGAGGAATTCATGCTGGTACCCCATCTTTTGTACGCTAAGGTTCAGAGTGGGGAATTATACCATGACAGCCTTCTTGGCAACAAGGGCACACTGTTGACTCATATCCAGCTTCTCATTCACTGTAACCCCTAGTTCCTTTTCTGCAGAACTGCTGCCTAGCCATGCGGTCCCTAATCTGTAGCAGTGCATGGGATTCTTCTGTCCTAAGTGCAGGATTCTGCACTTGTCTTTGTTGAATTTCGTCAGATTTCTTTATGCCCAATCCTCTAATTTGTCTAGGTCCCTCTGTATGCTATCCCTTCCCTCCAGCATATCTCCCACTCCTCTCAGTTTAGTGTCATCTGCATACTTGCGGAGGGTGCCGTCCACGCCATCCTCCAGATCATTAATGAAGGTATTGAACAAAACCTGGCCAAGGACTGACCCTCGGGGCACTCCGCTTGATACCGGCTGCCAACTAGACATGGAAGAATGGGATTACATGAGATAGAAGAAATAATTCACTGATAAAAGTGGCTCACATTTTCAGAGCCAACTGAGTTTTGCAAACATTTCTAGAACTCATTTTCTATTGATCGTAGCAGCATACCACCCAAGCAGTTGTAATATCCAATCCATTAGCCTCTGAAATTCATTGCCACCCGATGGAGGCCAAATGACATGATATTGAATTGATGCAAGTCGAAGGGCATGGAAAAAGGCTTTCTTCTCTCAGGATTCTGACATAAAAGGTCCTTGCCAGTATTCCTTCGTGAGATCTAAAGCAGATAAGTATCAATAAGCATGACATTTCAATACTGTGTTGATCTTTCCAAAATCAATGCAGAAATGGGTTTTTCTATCCTAAGTAAGAACTAGCACCATGGGTTTCTCCGCTCACTCTTTGATTCCTTCACTCCCAAATACAAAATGACCTGGAATTCATCTCACAAGGTATGCCATATTTTATGGGTGACGAAGCCATGGAGTTTGCCTAATGTGTTACACTTAGCCATTTACGTTTGGTGGTACTTTCAATAGGTATGCTCTGCTGTGGTGTGTCATGAGCGGATGGTTGGGGGTTGATGTCTCTTTTACCTGTAAAGGGTTACAAGCAGTGAGCCTGGACCACCTGACCAGAGGACCAATCAGAAAACAGGATGCTTTCGGGTCTCAGTGGAGGGAAGTCTGTTGTTCTCTCTGGGTTCTGAGAGTAACCAGACATACCTACAGGCTCTCTAATTTTCTATTCAAATAGTAAGTACCAGTAGAAGGTGGTTTAGTCTTTTTGATTGTTTTCTTTATTTGCAAATGCGTATTTTGCTGGAAGGATTTTTATTTGTATTTGTGCTGGGGGGAAGGCTTCTCTCTAGTGTCTATAAACTGAAAGACTCTGTAACCCTTACCATCTTAATTAGAGAGACAACTTTTACTTTTTCTTTCTTTTATTAAAAACTTTTCTTTTTTAAGACCTGTTTGATTTTTTTCCCTTGTTGCGGCTCAAGGGAATTGAGTCTGTAAGCACCAGGGAATTGGTTGGAGACAGGGAGAGAAAGAGGAGGGGGGAAGGTACATTTCCCTTTGTTGTAAGATTTAAGGAGTTTGAATCACAGTGATCTTCCAGGGTAACCCAGGGAGGGAAAGCCTGGGAGAGGCAACGGTGGGGGAAAGGGTTTACTTTCCTTGTGTTAAGATCCAGGGGTTCTGGGTCTTAGGATCCCCAGGGAAGATTTTTGGGGGACCAGAGTGTACCAGGCACTCCAAGTCCTAGTTGGTGGCAGCACTACAGGATCTAAGCTGGTAGTTAAGCTTAGAGGAATTCATGCTGGTACCCCATCTTTTGGACTCTAAGGTTCAGAGTGGGGATTTATACCATGACAGGGTTAGAATACAGTGGTAAAGGAAAGAAACAACTGCTATATCTGCATCTTTTGTTTGGTTTACAGTCTCTCCCTGGTGCTTGCATAACAAGTATGAGTGTGATGGGTTGTCACCCCCAGGGTGCAGTCTGGGGGCCATGAGGATCTAATCACCCAGTAGAGCTGGCCCTTTTCCACACCACTTTGCTGGTGATTCAGCCTCTCCAGACCCTGTTATCACGGAAAACAACAGCAGATGGTGCCACACACCAGTGGCATAGCCAGGTTATCAGTGTAGGAGGAGCAAACATAAAAAAGACGTCCTCCCTTGGCTCCTCCTCTGGCCAAGGCCCCCAACCGTCCCTCCCCCCGCCTCGCTCACCTTCCGTCCTGCACCACTGCCTGTCCCCGGCCTGCTCCCAGCACTTGACGTGCTCCACACGGGACTCGCCAGCCAGGCGGCCTTAAAGGCACAGGGGCCCTTTTGCCTCCCCTTGCCCACTGCATTAGCAAGGGAGGGGGGCTGGGGAGCGCTTAGCTGCTGAGCTCTGAGCCGAAGAGCCGGCCCCCTCGTTCCTCCGGCCGCATCTGCCGCCCCTTCATGGCTCCTCTGGTTGTGTTGTTGGTAGCGCCAGCCGGCAGGCGCCGCTTCCGCACCTGCTGCCCTGAGGGGAAGCGGCTGCTTCCACTGAACCCCACTAGCTACGCTTCTGCCACACACCCAAATTGAGCTACCTGAGGGCCTGCCTAAGCCACGCAAGTACAAACAGCAGACACTAGGCATTAGAGGGCTTTCCTTTCACCCTCTCACCTGATTCTTGTCACACAGACAGAAAGCAAAAAACCAGAAGTCCCAAGTGCAGGCAATGTGATGTTTATTCACATTAGTGTCCAGCAAGCACATGTATCAGAAATCTGAGACCGCAGAACCTTGTTTCCCAGTGTCCCTTCTCAGCTCTGATGCCACAGAGCCTTTACTTGTATCCCCCCTTCCCAGATCTGAAGCCATAGACCCTTGTTTCTCAGTGTCCCAACCTCCACTCTCCTTAGCAGGCATAATTATCTTATCTGTTCCATTATACTAACAAATCCATATGGCCAGACAGAAATAACACACACGGTGTTTTTTCTTTTTGTCACATGCATTGGCATAAGATATAAGAATATAAAGATATAAGAGTATTGTTACTGAAATGTCGGGTCCGCCTAGCTGAGAGCCAATGACAGCTAGACAGGGATAAGGAAAGGTTGCTTTGTGTTGCAGAAGAAAGGAGAGTTTTATACCTAAGTACAAAAAACTTTACTTTATATAAAATCCAAGAATCTTTTATACACACTCTTACACAGGCTTCGGTCGTGTTAGCATTTGATTGGTGGTTAGCAAACCCTGCACTTCTGCAATCTGCTCAGCAAAAACCAGCTTAGGACCAGCTCCAACTGCCTCAAGACTGATAAGGAAAGACAGTTCAAAAGTTCAGGCTACTGTGTCCATGAGATAGCCAATTTCTCCTAATGGTTGCCAGCTATTATAAGGCTACTAACTGTTAGGGGGTCGCTGCTAATTGTCACAGTATCAAAAATCAAACAGGCAAACAAGACCCAGAATTCTACCTCAGGTGAAGATACAGGCCTGAATCTTACATAGTCACTAGCACGTCTAACACTCCACCTGATTTTTTTTCTCTTTTCTTCTGGTACCCTCCTGCCCAGGTGTCCTGGGAAGAGCATAGGGCGTAGGGTGGCACATTTCCTGAAAGGGCCAGGTATCAAGTTGGAATGTGTTGGTGCTCCATTTTCCCCACTACCCCCTGTGCAGTATGATGTCCTGCACCTTCCCTCATACGGGCAGACTGCAAGTTTCAAATTAGAGTTCCAGACTTCCCGCAGCAATGGACCTGAGAAAGTTGGGTCTGGGCTATCTGTTATACTGTGTTGGAGGACCTACATCGCTGTGTTACAATAAGCAGTTGTGCTTCATGGATCTGTGCCCTCCTTAAACACCACAGTACACATTGCACAATTAGTATACGTACTAATAGGCCAATAGCCATAATAAGCCACAGTAACTCTGAGAGCCCTGACCGTTGTAAAATTGTCCATCACCGGGGCCACCACCAGAAGCTCTGCTTCTCCTCTTTGGACACAGTTAAGATTCTTTTAACACCATTCTGGAGAATATACTGTAAATGTGTCCAATTGTTGACTGCTCTATCAAGCTGTTCCTGCAAGTTTTGTGTTTTTCCTTTAGAAAGGCTACAAAGAAACCAAGAATTTTCTTCTATAACACTTTTAAAAACATTTTTACAACTTTTAACTGCTTAATTCTTTCCAGTCTCTGCAGAGTTAACTTTTTACTCTTTTTTTAATTACTTGCTTATTTCCCAAAATGACACCTTCATTTACTCAGATTTTAGCATTCCAAGTATTGTTCCAGGGATCTGAATTCCCCATGGCTGAACTTACTGCTTCCCTTACTCCTGCCAGTATTCCCCTTAGGCTCCCAACCTGTTTTCCGATTTTTTTATCTGTTGCCTGCCTGCTTGTGTAGGCCTGATTCCGCTTTCCTCGCTGAACCCTGAAACCATTCCTGAGCCCTTAGCACTAACTTTAATGCAGAAACAGGCAACTCACCAAAATCCCGCTCAGCAGAGAGAGGAAATCTTCTTACTGAGACAGCAAAGCAGAGCCCTGAGAATGAGTGTATGAATCTCATGTCTCACAATTGGTGTTCTGGAGAACAATCTTTATGATTTCCCTTTACACTCCCAGCGGACTTTCAGGTTGGCCAGGACTCCCAGACAATTCCCTTGGATCCATGAGCAGAGGGAAGAGCAGAAAATAGATCCTGGAGAACTTTAGCCTGAGAGCCTCCCTAGGGAATGAAAAAATGATTCAGCAAAACCAGGAGCTCAGATTGTCAGGGCAAACTGAGTCTTGCAGACTGTTCAGCCTGGCAATTGATGATGGCTTTTTTTCTCTGTATAACGAACCACCATCTGCTCTATGTGTGGGAATGGTGCCACAAATATGGGACCAAAAACCATTTTCAACTGATGATAGCAGCATACCATTGCATGCTTCCCATGCAGTTGTAATATCCAGTCCATTAGCCTCTAATTCACTGCCACCCTGTGGAGACCAAATGACGTGATCCTGAATTGATGCAGGCCAAAGGGCATGGAAAATGCTTTCTTCTGCCAGGATTCTGGCATCAAAGGTATTTGCCAGTATCCTTTTTTAACTCAAAAGTGGATATATATCTGGCTGCTCCTAACTGTTATAATAGTTCATCTACTGTCTGCATCAGGTAAGCATCAAATTTCAATACTGTTTTGGTCTCTCAGAAATTGATGCAGAAATGGGTTGTGCTATCCTGCATTAGAACTAGTACCATGGGGCTTCTCCACTCATTGTGTGATTCCTTCACCACTCCCAGGGCCAAAATGACCTGGAGTTCATCTCACATGAAATCCTCCATTTTTATGAGGGAACAGCCATGCAGTTTACCTAATCTGTTGCCTGAGGGCCATTTCACTATGGTCGTATTTTAGGTATGTGTGTCCTATTTGGGTGAGAAAACAGCGGTAAAGCAAATAACCACAGAGGGACAGAGAGACCTAGACAAATTAGAGGACTGGGCCAAAAGAAACCTGATGAGGTTCAACAAGGACAAGTGCAGAGTCCTGCCCTTAGGATGGAAGAATCCCATTCACTGTTACAAACTAGGGACCTAATGGCTAGGAAGCAGTTCTACAGAAAAAGACCTAGGGGTTATAGTGGACGAGAAGCTGGATATGACTCAACAGTGTGCCCTTGTTGCCAAGAAGGCTAACGACATTTTGGGCTGTATAAGTAGGGGCATTGCCAGCAGATCAAGGGATGTGATCATTCCCCTCTATTCGACATTGGGGAGGCCTCATCTGGAGTACTGTGTCCAGTTTTGGGCCCCACACTACAAGAGGGATGTGGAAAACTTGGAAAGAGTCCAGCGGAGGGCAACAAAAATGATTAGGGGTCTGGAGCACATGACTTATGAGGAGAGGCTGAGGGAACTGGGATTGTTTAGGCTGCAGAAGAGAAAAATGAAGGGGAATTTGTTAGCTGCTTTCAACTACCTGAAAGAGGGTTCCAAAGAGGATGAATCTAGATGGTTCTCAGTGGTACCTGATGACAGAACAAGGAATAATGGTCTCAAGTTGCAGTGGGGGAGGTTTAGGTTGAATATTAGGTGTCATAAACAGATAGTTAATGGTTAATAGAACAGAAGTACTTCATGTCTCTTTTGCCTGCAAAGGGTTAACAAGTTCAGTGAGCCTGGCTGTCACTTGACCAAAGAACCAATCAGGTGACAGGACATTTTCAAATCTTGAGGGAGGGAAGTTTTGTGTGTGCTGTTAGTTTTTGGTTGTTGTTCTCGCTGGGTTCTGAGAGTGACCAGATGTGCAATCAGGTTTCTCTCCAATCTCTTTGATACAGGCTCTTATATGTCCAGAATAGTGAGTACTAGGTAGATAAGGTGAGTTAGGCTTATGTTTGTTTTCTTTATTTGCAAATGTGTATTTGGCTGCGGGGAGTTCAAATGTGTATTTGGCTGGAAGGAGTTCAAATTTGTATTTTGCTGAAAGGATTTTAATTTGTACTTGTATGCTTAGGCTGGGAGGCTATTCCCAGTGTCTACAGCTGAAAGACCCTGTAACATATTCCATCTTAAATTTACAAAGATAATTTTTACTGTTTTTTCTTTCTTTAATTAAAAGCTTTTCTTGTTTAAGAACCTGATTGTTTTTTTTAATCTGGTGAGACCCCAGGGGACTGGGTCTAGATTCACCAGGGAAGAGGGAGAGAAAGGTTAATTTTCTCTCTGTGTTAGGATTACTTTGTCTCTCAGGAGAGTCTGGGAGGGGGAGAGAGAAGGAGGGGGGAAGGTGAATTTTCCTCTCTGTTTTAAGATTCAAGGAGTTTGAATCACACAGTGATCTTCCAGGGTAACCCAGAGAGGGGAAGCCTGGGAGAGGCAACGGTGAGGGAAAGGGTTTACTTTCCTTGTGTTAAGATCCAGAGGGACTGGTTCTTGGGGGTCTCGGGGCAAGGTTTTGGGGGGACCAGAGTGTACCAGGCACTGGAATTCCTGGTTGGTGGCAGCGCTACAGGTTCTAAGCTGGTAATTGAGCTTAGAGGAATTCATGCTGGTACCCCATCTTTTGGATGCTAAGGTTCAGAGTGGGGGTTGATACCATGACAGGTGTATCACAAAATACTTTGCTAGTGACAAGCAGCAAACCCCACCAGACCCTGTTATCACTCAGCACAACAGCATGTGAAGCCCCACAACCACCTAGATTGCATGAGTGTTCACAGAGCCACTCATGTATCACACAAAAGAAGGCACTAGCCAAATCCCCCCAGCTCCCAGCACTGTCCCTCAGGAATATATTGTCTTGCAAAGTTCAAGGTGGGCAGTGCAGGTTTATTGATTGGTTCCCCACTTCATCAATGGAAAGTGGACATACCCCAGCGTTTGTAAACCTGAGCGGATTTACCACACACTTCAGGGAAACTGACTGGTTCAGATAAACAGTTAAATTTAATGAGCACAAAAGATAGATTTTAAGTGATTATATCGGGGTCGGCAACCGACAGCCTGCAGCTGCCTGCCACGGTCCCGGGCCCCAGACTAACCCAGCCTCCCCCCACTCTCCCCTGTGGGGGCAGGAGGCAGAAGGTTGGTCCTGCCTCAGCCAAGCGTCCCCCCGCCCCCACTTCTTCCCCCAGTGCGGTGCTGTCCTGCCCCTCCCCCTCTCCGTCCCTGCGCCAATCAGCTGATGCCCTAGTGAGGGGGAGGGGGAAGAGAGAGGTGGGGACTGAGCCTCGGGGAAGGGGGTGGAACAGGGCACATCCCTTCCAGGCCCCTGCTGTGAGCCACCCAACACACACCCAGCCTTCTGCCCTGCACCCCCACATACCCCCAGCCCTCTGCCCTGAACCCCCTCACCCCAACACATATCCAGCCTTCTGCCCTGCACCCCCACAGCCCCATCCCTCTGCCATGAACCCCCCCACCCCAACACACACCCAGTCTTCTGCCCTGCAACCCACATACCTCCAGCCCTCTGCCCTGAACCCTCTCACCCCAACATATATCCAGCCTTCTGCCCTGCACCCCCACAGCCCCATCCCTCTGCCATGAACCCCCCACGCACACCCAGCCTTCTGCCCTGCACCCTCACAGCCCCATCCCTCTGCCATGAACCAACCCACCCCAACACACACCCAGCCTTCTGTCCTGCACCCCCACAGCCCCATCCCTCTGCCCCAACCCCCCCCACCCCAACACACACCCAGCCTTCTGCCCTGCACCCCACATACCCCCAGGCCTCTGCCCCGAACCCCTCCACCCCAACACACACCCAGTCTTCTGTCCTGCACCCCCACAGCCCCATCCCTCTGCCATGAACCCCCCCACCCCAACACACACCCAGCCTTCTGTCCTGCACCCCCACAGCCCCATCCCTCTGCCCCAAACCCCCCCACCCGAACACACACCCAGCCTTCTGCCCTGCACCCCACATACCCCCAGCCCTCTGCCCCGAACCCTCCCACCCCAACACACACCGAGTCTTCTGTCCTGCACCCCCACAGCCCCATCCCTCTGCCCCAACCCCCCCACTCCAACACACACCCAGCCTTCTGTCCTGCACCCCACATACCCCCAGCCATCTGCACTGAACCCCCCACCCCAACACACACCCAGCCTTCTGCCCTGCACCCCCACAGCCCCATCCCTCTGCCATGAACCCCCTCACCCCAACACATATCCAGCCTTCTGCCCTGCACCCCCACAGCCCCATCCCTCTGCCATGATCCCCCCCCACCCCAACACACACCCAGCGTTCTGCCCTGCACCCCCACAGCCCCATTTCTCTGCCATGAACCCCCCCACCCCAACACACACCCAGCGTTCTGCCCTGCACCCCACATACCCCCAGCCCTCTGCCCCGAACCCCCCACCCCAACACACACCCAGCCTTCTGTCCTGCACCCCACATACCCCCAGCCATCTGCACTGAACCCTCCCACTCCAACACACACCCAGCCTTCTGCCCTGCACCCCACATACCCCCAGCCCTCTGCCCTGAACCCCCTCACCTCAACACATATCCAGCCTTCTGCCCTGCACCCCCACAGCCCCATCCCTCTGCCATGAACCCCCCCACCCCAACACACCCCCAGCCTTCTGCCCTGCACCCCCACAGCCCCATCCCTCTGCTATGAACCCCCCACGCACCCCCAGCCTTCTGCCCTGCACCCCACATACCCCCAGCCCTCTGCCCCGAACCCCCCCACTCCAACACACACCCAGCCTTCTGCCCTGCACCCCACATACCCCCAGCCCTCTGCCCTGAACCCCCTCACCCCAACACATATCCAGCCTTCTGCCCTGCACCCCCACAGCCCCATCCCTCTGCCATGAACCCCCCCACCCCAACACACACCCAGCCTTCTGCCCTGCACCCCCAAAGCCCCATCCCTCTGCCATGAACCCCCCACGCACCCCCAGCCTTCTGCCCTACACCCCACATACCCCCAGCCCTCTGCCCCGAACCCCCCCACTCCAACACACACCCAGCCTTCTGCCCTGCACCCCTCATACCCCCAGCCCTCTGCCCTTAACACCCCCACCCCAACACACACCCAGCCCTCTGCCCTGCACCCCACATACCCCCAGCCCTCTGCCCTTAACACCCCCACCCCAACACACACCCAGCCTTCTGTCCTGCACCCCACTTATCCCGAGCCCTCTGCACTGAACCCACCCACCCCAACACACCCCCAGCCTTCTGCCCTGCACCCCCACCACACACTCAGCCTTCTGCTCTGCACCCCTCTGCACTCCCAGGCCCTCTGCCATGAACGCCTCTACCCCAACACACACCCAGCCTTCTGCCCTGCAACCCCACAGCCCAATCTCTCTGCCATGAATCCTCCACGCACACAAGCTTTCTGCCCTGCACCCCACATACCCCCAGCCCTCTGCCCCGAACACCCCCACCCCAACACACACCCAGCCTTCTGCCCTGCACCCCCACCACACACTCAGCCTTCTGCTCTGCACCCCTCTGCACTCCCAGACCCTCTGCCATGAACCTCTCTACCCCAACACACACCCAGCCTTCTGCCCTGCACCCCCACAGCCCCATCCCTCTGCCATGAACCCCCCATGCACATCCAGCCTTCTATCCTGCACCCCCACAGCCCCATCCCTCTGCCATGAACCCCCCACGCACCCCCAGCCTTCTGCCCTGCACCCCACATACCCCCAGCCCTCTGCCCCGAACCCCCCAACTCCAACACACACCCAGCCTTCTGCCCTGCACCCCACATACCCCCAGCCCTCTGCCCTGAACCCCCTCACCCCAACACATATCCAGCCTTCTGCCCTGCACCCCCACAACCCCATCCCTCTGCCATGATCCCCCCCCACCCCAACACACACCCAGCCTTCTGCCCTGCACCCCCACAGCCCCATCCCTCTGCCATGAACCCCCCACGCACCCCCAGCCTTCTGCCCTACACCCCACATACCCCCAGCCCTCTGCCCCGAACCCCCCCACTCCAACACACACCCAGCCTTCTGCCCTGCACCCCACATACCCCCAGCCCTCTGCCCTTAACACCCCCACCCCAACACACACCCAGCCCTCTGCCCTGCACCCCACATACCCCCAGCCCTCTGCCCTTAACACCCCCACCCCAACACACACCCAGCCTTCTGTCCTGCACCCCACTTATCCCGAGCCCTCTGCACTGAACCCCCCCACCCCAACACACCCCCAGCCTTCTGCCCTGCACCCCCACCACACACTCAGCCTTCTGCTCTGCACCCCTCTGCACTCCCAGGCCCTCTGCCATGAACCCCTCTACCCCAACACACACCCAGCCTTCTGCCCTGCACCCCCACAGCCCCATCTCTCTGCCATGAATCCTCCACGCACACCCAGCTTTCTGCCCTGCACCCCACATACCCCCAGCCCTCTGCCCCGAACACCCCCACCCCAACACACACCCAGCCTTCTGCCCTGAAACCCCACCACACACTCAGCCTTCTGCTCTGCACCCCTCTGCACTCCTAGACCCTCTGCCATGAACCTCTCTACCCCAACACACACCCAGCCTTCTATCCTGCACCCCCACAGCCCCATCCCTCTGCCATGAACCCCCCATGCACATCCAGCCTTCTATCCTGCACTCCACATACCCCCAGCCCTCTACCCTGAACCCCCCCACCCCAACACACACCCAGCCTTCTGTCCCATCCCTCTGTCCTGATCCCCCCACACATCCAGCCATCCGCCCTGCACCCTCACAGCTCCATCCCTCTGCCCTGACTCCCCCACACACTCAGCCTTCTGCCCTGCACCCTCCCACCCCTCTGCCCTGACCCTTGAACCCCCTCAAACTCTCAGCCTTCTGCCCTACACCCCCACACCCCCAGCCCTGTTTCCTAACCTTTGACCCCCCCCACAGCCTTCTGCCCTACACCCCAGCCCTCTGCCCTGATCCCTGAAGCGCCTCCCCCAGCCTTCTGCCCTGACCCCTGAACCCCACCCCCAGGTCTGGGGTCCCAGCCACACGCCCTGCTCAGCCCGCTGCTGGCCTAGGTGAACAGAACCCCAGGCTGGCAGCGAGCTGAGCAGGCTGGCAGCATAAGACCATCATTTTAATTTAATTTTAAATGATGCTTCTTAAACATTTTGAAAACCTTGTTTACTTTACATCTGTAATCCTTCTGCCAGGCCGGATTGATAGCAGCAGGGCCGGGTTCCATACATAGGGGTCCCTTCCCTACAACGTAATGCAAAACCAGCTCGAGCCCCCACCCCGTGACCTGGGAAAATATTACACACACCCCTGGGCGCCTTGAAGTGGCAATGCTTCCCCTCTCGCAAGCACAGAGCCTCGGTGTAGCAGAAAAGGTTTAATTACATGAGATAAACAACAAGCATTAAATTGGGAAAACACCTCAACTAGAGTTCATAGAACAAACCGTGAGCAAAGACCCACCCCAGGAAATTAGGCCGTGTCCTTTTCCCTGGGCTCTTGAGTCAAGCAACCCCCAAATCACCCCAAGACTCCAAAGTCCAATACCCCAAATATCCCTAGAGTCCAGCAATTTTGAAAGATCATCCACAGTCCCAAAAGTCCCATAATCCAAAAGTCTCTGTCGCGGGTCAGTGCAGCCCCAGAGTTCGAGAGTCTATCTGCAGAGGTCCCCCCCGCCAGCCTGGGTAGAAAGGGGCACCTTACGTGGTCCGGGACCAACTGCCCTGCCTCTCCGTGGGTTCTGCTCCCGCCTTCTCCACGAACTGCTCCGCTCTACCAGCCACTCCACTCTGCTCCTCCAGCCTTTCTCACAAACTGCTCCGCTCCCCTCAGCTCCGCTCCGCCAGCTGCTCTGCTCCACCAGCCGTCCCGTGATCCACTCCAGCCGTCCCCGCAAACTGCTCAGCTTCGCTCACTCTGTGGGCCGCTCCACCCGTCCCACAGCTGCTTCGCTCTGCCAGCTGCTCTGCTCCACCAGCCGTCCCGTGATCCGCTCCAGCTGTCCCCACAAACTGCTCAGCTCCACTCTGCTCTGCCAGCTGCTCTGTTCCACAGTATAGCTTCACACTCCCCCATTACTTAGCACAGTGCTCTCAGCTCAGCAATTCCAGCTCTTTAGTGATTTCAGCTCACAGTTAGGGGAGCCCCAGTGCTAGCGAACCATTAGCCCATGGTGAGTTCAGCTCAGTAACCTGTATCTAGATTCTTAAGGGAATTAAAAATCAACTTTGATATTTCACAGTGGAGAGAGGAATAGGTGGAATTGGTGCTTCCAGCTCACACAAGGCACCTATCCCACCAGATACAGATATCTATCCCCAGCCTCTCTCAATTCACTGGGTTTTGGAACCCATGTCCCTTGTCTAGCAAGTGCAATTTAGTTGATAGTGAAGCCCTTTATCATGAAACAGTTTCATAGTTCCTCATTTACTTAATCAGGGTGACAACACTTTATTCCTCCTGCCCTAATAGCAAAGAAATTGAGGATCCCACAGCTGTGAAAGTAACCATTTTAGGCTGTTGTGGGCTATGCTAGGCAGAGTGGATGTGCCTATGCAAACACGATCAGCCTGTGAAATTCTTTTCCACAATCGCCATAATTCACCACCAGATGTTAGAGTGGAGCTCATCCTGACTCTGCTTACACATACAATAGTTTAGATATATAATATAGACTTATAGAAAGAGACCTTCTAAATATGTTAAAATGTATTGCCAGCAAGCAAAACCTTAAATTAGAGTGAATAAACGAAGACTTGATGCAGCACTTCTGAAAGGTTGCTGAGTCCTGGATTATATTATTATGTGGCTATTCATAGAATCATGGAATATTAGGGTTGGAAGGGACCTCAGGAGGTCATCTAGTCCAGCCCTCTGCTCAAAGCAGGACCAAACCCCAGATTTTTACCCCAGTGCCCCCAAATGACCCCCCCAAAGATTGAATTCACAATCCTGGGTTTAGCAGGACAATGATCAAACCACTGAGCTAGCCCTCATGATATGAGCAAAAGCATGCAAAGCCTGCAGGAGCAGCTGGATGGACCAGCCAACAATTGGACACATTAATAATTTATTCTCCAGAATAGTGTTAAAAGAATCTTAACCTTGTCCAAAGAGGAGAAGCAGTGCTTCTGGTGGTGGCCCAGCTGATGGACAATTTTACAACGGTCAGGGCTCTCAGCATTACTGTGGGTTATTATAGCTATTGGCCTATTAGTACGTATACTAATTGTGCAATGTGTACTGTGCTGTTTATGGAGGGCACAGATCCAAGAAGCACAACTGCTAATTGCAACACATAAAGAGATATAGGCCCTCCAGCATAGTGTAACAGATAGCCCAGACCCAATCATCTCAGGTCCATTGCTGCAGGAAGTCTGGAACTCTAATTTCAAAACTTGCAGTATGTGTGTATGAGGGAAGATGCAGGACATCATACTGCACAGGGGGTAGTGGGGCAAATGGAGCACCAACACATTCCACCTTGATACCTGGCCCTTTCAGGAAATGTGCCACCCTATGCCCTATGCTCTTCCCGGGACACCTGGGCAGCAGGGTCCCAGAGGAAAAGAGAAACAAAAATCAGGTGGAGTGTTAGACATGCTAGTGACTATGTAAGATTCAGGCCTGTATCTTCATCTGAGATAGAATTCTGGGTCTTGTTTGACCATTTGAATTTTGATACTCTTATATCTATATATTCTAATAACTTTTGCCAATGCATGTGACAAAAGGACAAAGACACTGCGTGTGTTGTTTCTGCCTGGTCACATGGATTTGTTGGTATAATGGAACAGATAAGATCATTATGCGTGCCAAGGAGGGGGGAGGTCGGGACACTGGGAAACAAGGCTCTATGGCATCAGGGTTGAGAAGGGAGGATACAGATAGACGCTCTGTGGCATCAGAGCTGAGAAGGGACACTGGGAAACAAGGTTCTGCGGTCTCAGATTTCTGGTACATGTGCTTGCTGGACATTGACGTGAATAAACATCACATTGCCTGCACTTGGGACTTCTGGTCTTCTGCTTTCTGTGTGTGTGTGACAAGAATCAGGTGAGAGAGTGAAGGGAAAGTCCTCTAATGCCTGGTGTCAGCTGTTTATACTTGTGTGGCTTAGGTAAGCCCTTAGGTAGTTCAATAAGACTTGTTTGATCTCTTACCACAGTGTACTCGCCCCAGCAAGGCATTCCTATTTCAAATAACACCACACTCAAATGGCCCAGGGCAAAACATCAGGCAAACTTCGTGGCTGTATCTCCCATAAAATGTGGGATACCTTGTGAGATGAACTCCAGGTCATTTTGGCCTTGGGAGTAGTGAAGGAATTACACAGTGAGTGGAGAAATCCCATGGTACCAGTTCTACAGCAAGATAGAAAAACCCATTTCTGAATCCCTTTTGGAAAGATCAACACAGTATTGAAATAAATCATCCCACCTAGTCAAGCTAGACCTTAAAAACCTCTAAGGAAGGAGATTCCATCACTCCCTAGGTAACCCATTCCAGAGCTTCACCACCCTCCTAGTAAGCCCTTAGGTAGTTCAATAAGACTTGTTTGATCTCTTACCACAGTGTACTCGCCCCAGCAAGGCATTCCTATTTCAAATAACACCACACTCAAATGGCCCAGGGCAAAACATCAGGCAAACTTCGTGGCTGTATCTCCCATAAAATGTGGGATACCTTGTGAGATGAACTCCAGGTCATTTTGGCCTTGGGAGTAGTGAAGGAATTACACAGTGAGTGGAGAAATCCCATGGTACCAGTTCTACAGCAAGATAGAAAAACCCATTTCTGAATCCCTTTTGGAAAGATCAACACAGTATTGAAATGTGATGCTTATTGGTGCACAGAGCAGATGAGTGGTTAGAACAGTACAGAGCTGATAGATATGCATCCTTGTTAGATCTCACAAATGGATCCTGGGAAGTACCTTTGATGTCAGAGTCCTGAGAAAAGAAAACCTTTTCCATGCCCTCCGGCCTGCATCAATACAAGATCCTGTTCTTTGGCCTCTAGAGGGTGGCAATGAATTTCAGAGGCTAATGGACTGGATATTACAACTGCCTGAGCGATATACAGCGGTATGCTGCTATGATCAATTGAAAAGAGGTTTCGGTCCCATATCTTGTGGCTGCATTCCCACATATAGTGCAAATGGTAGTACACTGAAGAACCATAGTAATTGCTAGGCTGAAATGTCTTCAAGACTCAGTTTGCCCTGACAATCTGAGCCTCTTTCATCAGCAAATTATTTCATCACTCCTAGGGGAAGCTGTCAGGCTGAAGCTCTCTGGGGTCTATTTTTTTAACTCTCCCGCTGCTAATGGAGCTGAGGGAATTCTTTGGGAGTCCTGGCCAATCTGAGTATCTGCAGGGACTGTACAGGGAAATGATAAAGGTCGCTGCCCAGCACGCTGAGTGTCAGACATGAGATTCATACACTGATTCTCAGGGCTCTGCATTCTTGTCACTGAAAGTTTATTTCCTCTCTCTGCTGAGCAGGATTTTGGTGAGTTGCCTGTTTCTGCTTTAAAGTTAGTGGTGAGGGCTAAGGAACTGTTTAGGAGTTCAAATCAAGAACCATTGGGCAGGGATTCAGCAGGACAGCTACTTGGACTGTTTAATATTATGAGAAACATTAAGGGATTTACTTGGTAAAATTGGAGCTACAAATGTTAGAAATAGTTCAGACAAATATTTTTTTAAGATCAATTCCTTGTCTCTTACTTTGCCCTTCTATCTGTTTGAGTAGCTTTCCATAGGTTTTTTCTGATTCGCTCAACTTTTCCAATTCAGCAACTTCACTGTCCTTTTAGGAGGTTCAGCCAAAGCCTTTGCAGTGGGTATCGGTGTTACCGCAAGAATGGGTCACACACTGGCCAGATTCTGCTCTCACATTCTGCCTTCAGTCAGTCACTCCAAATGACAATGGCATCCCTCAAAGCAAAATCAGGTCCATTCTGTTTTGGAATCCACATCTTTCATATCTGGTCTCAGAATTTCACATAACCTAATGTGGGGGTTACTTCAGACTCTTTCAGCACCCTAACAGAATAGGACTTTCTGTAGCAGGACCAGTGTCTGCAATTTCCACAGCTCAGAGCTGAAAGATAAACAGGTTAAAGGGTGAAATTTTGGCCCACTGAGAGGACCCTACATTCACATGTAGGGGTTTAGATAAATGATCAGATTTACAACCACCATGATCCTCCAGTGACTTCAACTGGAGGCGTCCCGTGGCCTCTAAGGATGGGTGAGCTCATTTGGACAGAAGAACTGACAGGAGAGTTGCTCAGATCTCAAACCCACAGGCTTAGAGGTTCAGAACAATTAGAAGAACAATTCTTTTTGTGGGGGAGAGATAAGTCTGCTCTTTTCGTACCACTACATCTCTGGTTCTGAAGAGGATGAGAATAACCGAAAAGCAGTAAAAATAAAACCATGTTTCTGGCTCAGAGGAAACCAGACAGGGTTGGAAATCTCACCAGAGGAGATACAGGTCTGTGTGTGTGTATGGAGGGGATGGAGACGTGCAGCATCTAGATCACAGTGGCATGGTAGCAGATTGTCTCTGACACCACCCCACATCTGGACCATCCATCTCCCACTAATGCCTCATAGTAAGATCAGCAATTGCTCGTATGGAAAAGCAGCCTCAGGAAGGGTGTCTGGGTTTCTAATGGGCTGCAATACATTTATGCTTTGTGTCCTTTTGAAGAGCCATTACTCACACTGGCTCCTTTTAATCTTCCTGTACTCTCTGCCTTCTGCCAGGTCTGTTCCTCTCTCCGTTGCACAGGCTGAGCTGCTGCTGTGGTTTCTTTTGCTCCCAGAAAGGCTGTTGCGGCCGATCTCCCTCTTTTCCCTAGTGTCACTGTGGGGTCTAGCACCTGGTTTTGGTCTTGGATGAGGGGTTGTGTGACAGGGCTGAAAGCTGTGAGGGTGGGGAACCTGCATGGACAAGGAGCCAGCACTGGAGGTTCTGGGGCATGGAGCGAGGGGTACATGGGCAGGCGGAGAGCACTGACGGTTATGGGGGCAAGGAGCAGGGTTTACATGGATGAGCAGGCAGCACTGGGGTTTGTGGGGGCAGGGCAGGACATTTCTTGGCCTGGAGTATGTTTTGGGGGTGAATGTCAGAGTCTCTTTTTCTTGCCAAACCACAGAACTGCAGCATGGGTGTCAGAAAGTTTACTCAGTTTTGTTTCCAGTGGTTGTTGTTGAATGTTAGTTACGTAACTTCAGTTCATCTTCCCACTGGTGAAATGCCTGACCTGTGCTCCTCCGTTGGCTCAATCTCCTGTCATACTCTGACCCCCCTGTTTGCAGTCTGCTTCCCCATTCCAGACTGCCCTAATTCCAACAGCACACTGGTCACCAGTGCCTTCTCCATGCTTCCCAGTCATCCCTGGCTCCCCCAACCTCTGAGCCAGGTCACACTCCCCACAATTCTTCCCCTGCAGGGGGTGAGGTGCCTCCAATCAGACTGGGGGTCCATTGGCCGGGGGTCATCAGTGACTGTGTCTCACTGCTGAGAAATCTCACGAGTGGTAAATTCCAAGGTAGGCATCTGTGGAGCTTCTCTTGTGACACCCACACTCACTGCAGGGTGCTTCAAGAACTGCTACACAGGAACAACTTCAATTTGGGGAGGTAGGCACATTACATAATGAGAGCAGAACGATGGGAAATGCAAGGGCCTAGATAAATACAACTCCCATGTGCAGGAACCCCCAGGTAGCTGACCAAACACGTGCACCACTTGGACAGGGACGGTAAAGAAAGGATGCTCTGGGACCATTTGCCAACCACTCCTCTTAGTCATTAATAGCAAAGGTTGTACATTTACTCCACAGAGCAGAGATTTCATGGCCCAAGTCATTATTTTTCTCACCTAAAACATTCATCCATGCAGTGCCTCACGGGATCCCTCCGGCTCATGAAATATACAACCAGCATAACACTTCCAAGAGAATTTCTCCGCATGGGGCTAAATTCAACATGGTCTTGAATAGAAAAAATGCCTTCAGTTATTTCAGGAACTAACTTGCAGCCAAAATGCCATCAGCTGACCCATAGGGACATGTTCGTAGATTCGAAGGTGAGAAGGGACTATTGTGCTCTTGCCTGTATAACACAGGCCTCAGAACTTCCCAGAAATTATTCTTAGAGAAGATCTTTTAGAGAAACATCCAAATTAGAATTAAACTTTCTCAGTGATGAAGAATCCTCTGAGACCTTTGGTAAATTGTTCCAGTGGTTAATTACTCTTACCATGTAATACATATGTGCCTTATTTCCAGTCAGAATTTCTTTAACTTCAGGTTCCAGCCACTATATCATGTTACACCTTTGTGTTATTAAATATTTGTTCCCTGTCCTGGTACTTAAAGACTGTTATGAAATTACCCCCAAACCAGCTTTGTTACACTAAATAGATTGAGATGTTTGAGTCTATCACTATAAGACAGGTTTTCTAATCTTTTACTAGTTCTCGTGACTCTTCTTTGAATACTCTAGAGTGTATCAATCTCCATCATTAAAAGCGGACACCAGAACTGGACAGAGGGTTCCAGTAGCAGTTGCACCAATGCCAAACACAGAGGTAAAATAACTTCGCTCCCTCACCTTGATATCCCCTACATGATCAGGGTTTAGCTGGTTGCCATATTTGGGGTCACAGAGGTTTTTAGCCCCCCTCTGCAGCATGGGGCACGGGTCAATTTCTTGAGGATTCTCTGCACCTTGAGGTCTTCAAAACATGATTTGAGGACTTCAGTAACTCAGATATAAGTTAGGTATTTTTTTACAGGACGGGTCTTTGAGATTCTGTGGCCTGCATTGTGCAGGAGGTCAGACTAGATTATCTTAATGGTCCCTTCTGACCTTAAAATCTATGAGTCTATGAGTTTATCATCCCAGGATCATATTGGCTGTTTTGGCCACAGGGTCACACTGGGAGGTCATGCTTAGCTAATTATCCCTTCTCACCCCCAAATCTTCAGAATCATTGTGTTTCCCAAGATTGTCCCTGTCAAAACCTAGTCCCAGATTTGGACCTTAGCGTCCAAAATATGGGGGTTAGCATGAAAACCTCCAAGCTTAGTTACCAGCTTGGACCTGGTACTGCTGCCAGCACCCAAAAAATTAGAGTGTTTTGGGGCACTCTGGTCCCCCCAAAAAACTTCCCTGGGGACCCCAAGACCCAAATCCCTTGAGTCTCACAACAAAGGGAAATAAACCTTTTCCCTTCCCCCCTCCAAGTGTTCCTGGAGAGATACACAGAAGCAAACTCTGTGAATCTAAACAGAGGGAGTCCACCCTCTCTGTTTCCAGTCCTGGAAAACAGAAGTACTTCCCTCTTCACCCAGAGGGAATGCAAAGTCAGGCTAGTAAATCTAACTCACACAGATCTCCCCCTGACTTCTTCCTCCCACCAATTCCCTGGTGAGCTGCAGACTCAATTCCCTGGAGTTCCTCACTAAAGAAAAACTCCAACAGGTCTTAAAAGAAAGCTTTATATAAAAAAGAAAGAAAAATACATACAAAT
The DNA here is from genome assembly GCF_007399415.2 of Gopherus evgoodei. Lineage (NCBI taxonomy): Eukaryota > Metazoa > Chordata > Testudines > Testudinidae > Gopherus > Gopherus evgoodei. The sequence continues at coordinate 573,275 of NW_022060089.1, forward strand.
GGTCTCTCTGTATTAAGGTGACAAATACAGGGTCAATTGCTTAAAAGAAATATTAATAAACAGCCTTATTCAAAAAGAATACAATTCAAAGCACTCCAGCAACTATATCCATGTAAATATAAAGAAAACAATAGAAACCTTTCTGTCTTACTATATTTGTATTCAAAACTTGGAAACAGAAGATTAGAAAGCAGGAAACAGAAATCCTCCCATAGCCGAGAGAGATAGATATAAGACAAAGGACTCACACCCAAAACTTCCCTCCACCCAGATCTGAAAAAAGTCTGGTTTCCTGATTGGTCCTCTGGTCAGGTGTTTCAGGAACTTCTTTCCAGGTGTAAGAACATTAACCCTTAGCTATCTGTTTATGACAGTCCCCCATCACGTTAGCGTCACCTAAATTCTTTGTTCCTAGATTTATATATCGACATAGCTATAATAGAACATGTATTGTTTGCTTCGACCCCGTTTAGAAACCAGTCCAGATTGCTCTGAAACACTGAACTCTCCTCTTATTATTTACTATCCTCCAATTTCTTTTGTCATCGTAACATCTCATCAATATTCTTGCATGAGAAGGGTAAGCAGATAAAAGTCTCTGCTTACACTTGTCAGTTAACACCTGTAACTTATGTCTCAGGTGAACATGGCTGTCTGCAAGGAAGTGTCTCACCAAAAGATACATGTACATGTGTAGCCCTAAATACCGATACCCTTATACCTTTCATGTCCTTTCTGTTGTGCATGAGGTCATAGCCTAGCATGATAATGTCTGTTTCCATGGTGGACACTTGGCTCCTATGCATCATAGAAATGGTCCTGTGAATCACACCTATGGTCAATCAAGTCCAGTTTCTTCTTTCTGACAGTGACAGCCCCAGGTGCTGCAGAAGAAGGTGTAAAACACCCAGTAATAGGTGGATGTGGTGGGATGACTTGACCATCAAGAGGCTTTGACCTTAATGCCTAACAACTAAAGATTGGCTTGTGCTCTGAAACAAATGTGTGCAGAGGCTTTCAAAAATATTTAGGTCACTGGAAAGTCTCACTATTCATGGAAATGTCCAAACTCTTCATGATTTTGCTTATCTCATGGCCTTAACCCCCTCTTGTTGTAAGGAGTTCCTCAGTCTGTTTAGGCAGTGAGTGAAGAACAAATATTTAAGTAAAGAATTCCGTTATTGCCACATTTCAGTTTAATTGAATGTCCGCTTGATCTCGTTTTATGAGACAGGGAGACCACATTCTCAATCAGACCTGTACTAGTCAGTATTTTATAGACCTTTCTCATGTTCCCTCTCAGACTTTCATATGTCCCTTCCTTTGTGGGGAAGGATAGCTCAGTATTTTGAGCCTTGGCCTGCTAAATCCAAGGTTGTGAGTTCAGTCCTTGAAGGGGCTACTTAGGGATCTAGGGCAAAATCAGTACTTTGTCCTGCTAGTGAAGACAAGGGGCTGGACCTGATGACCTTTCAGGGTCCCTTCCAGTTCTAGGAGATAAGTATATCTCCATATATTTTATTATTATTGATCTCCTTTTTAAGGCAACAATCTCAGTCTTTACAACCTCTCTCCATAGGACATTTTCCCCAGGCCCTTCATTATTCTCATTGCCCTTCTCAGAACCCCCCTATTTCTGCAATATCCTGTGTGAGAAGAGTGCACAGTACTATACGGGGAGATTCTGGCAAAACAGTAAAGTGCTTGAAATCACTATGGCTTATTGTTAAAGGTGGCCTAGTCAACAAGCTGTAAATTGGCCATTCAGCAATATCAGCTTGACCAAGGCAGGAGGGGAGGGGGGTTGGGGTGTCACAGAAAGGGCAGCTTGACTCCGCGTCCTTCCTGATAAGAATTGTGTTGAAGTTGCTGATATGTGAATTTTAGAAGAGCAGGATGTGCCCCAGGAATGTCTATTGGTGTCTCAAAACTGCAGACTCTGGAAAAACCCACACCTGGTTAATCAATAATCAGAAGGAGCCTCTTGCTTGCCCATTGGAACTACCTGCTTAACTAATATATAAATAAGGGGGAAAAGTTTGAGGTAGTGGGACTCCTTCGGACTTGTTTGGACTCTCCTTCTAGATACATCTTGCAGTCCCCACCAGCAGACGGAAGATTTGGCCACCGGAAACCTGCCGCTGTGTCACTCGAGAGCCACACTCAGCTCTGGCAATTATCAAGGGCTGAGGGTGTTTTACTAACCTGTGGCGGACGTGTGTAAGTGCTTGAAACTAAGGGTATGTCTTCACTACCAGCCAGACCTACAGGCAGCGATCAATCCAGCGGGGATTGAGTGATCACGTCTAGTCTAGGTGCAATCAATCGATTCCCGAACGCTCTTCCATCAACTCCTGTACTCCAGTGCCACGAGAGGCGCAGGCAGAGTCAACGGGGGAGTGGCAGCAGTCGACTCATCATAGTGAAGACACCACGGTAAATCGATCTAAATATGTCAACTTCAGCTATATTACTCGGGTAGCTGAAGTTGGATAACTTACATCGATCTGCCCCCTAGTGTAGACTAGACCTAAGTAAAGTTTAGTTTTAAGTGAAAGCACGCTTGTGTTGTCCTGTTTGTGCCACATCTATTGGTCGAACAGCCATGTCTCCCCTGATTTATTTCCTGACACTACCTTGCACAGAGTAAAAGTTACCAAGAGCTTTGGGTTGAAAGAACCCCCGGTAACAGTATAACTCAGAGGAGTCCAGAGGAGGGTGAAACTTGACTGGCTGATCTCATGGCATTGTATGCTGTGTATGGTTTCCCAATTCCACTCCTGGATCCAACATTTTGTTGAGTTTCTCTCCATGCTTGCACTGGGAGCAGGGTTTCACAAGGCATAGTTTGCTCCATCTGAGGACTTCTCTAGACTTGAATATAGCCAAAATAATCTCATGTCATATATAAATATTGGCACTTCACTACTCGCCCCCCTTTCTTGACTGTTAATAACTATAAAATATTTACCCTACTATTTCTTTTAAAGTGTGTAGCCCCCCCTCACTGTGCTTCTCTCTCTTCACAGGAAGTTTGAACATTTCTGAGCTCAACTGACACAGTGAGAACTTCATGGCAGCTTCCAACCTCACCCTCTCTGACCCTTCATCATTCATCTTAATGGGCATCCCTGGCCTAGAAGCTGCACATGTCTGGATTTCCATCCCTTTCACAATGTTCTACATTATCGGCCTGTTGGAAAATTTAATGCTTCTGTTTGTTGTAAACAAAGAGCAGACCCTGCACAAGCCAATGTATCTGCTGCTCTGCATGCTGGCGCTCACAGAGATCACCAGCTCTACTTCCGTTGTGCCAAAAGCACTGTGCATATTTTGGTTCAATTTGAAAACCATTACTGTGCATGGCTGCCTCACTCAGTCATTTTTCCTTCCCATGTTTACTGTTATGCACTCAACCATCCTCATGACAATGGCCTTCGATCGCTACATTGCCATATGTAACCCTCTGAGATATGCCACCATCCTCACCAATGCACGAATAGCTAAGCTGGGGCTTTTAGGTTTGATCAGATCTGTTCTCTTCATTCTCCCTCTGCCCTTGCTCCTAACCAGGCTGCCGTTCTGTGCAAACCGCATCATCCCCCACACACATTGCGACCCTATAACTGTGGCAAAGATCTCATGTGGGAACATCACAGTTAACAGCATATATGGTTTGGTGATACTGTTTCTAGTCACTGGTTTAGACCTGATGTTCATTGCCCTGTCTTATGGTTTGATCATCAAAGCCGTCCTCAGAATGTCCTCCAATGAAGCCTACCATAAAGCCCTCAACACCTGCACAGCCCACATCTGTGTGATGCTGACGTATTATACTCCCAGCCTCTTCTACCACCTAACACAGCGTTTTGTTCAGGACATTGCTCTGCATGGCCACGTCATCTTTGCTGACCTCCATCTCCTCATCCCCCCCATGCTCAACCCTATCATTTATGGAGTCAAAACCAAAGAGCTTCGGGAGAAATTGTGCAAATACACCTGCAGATGGTGATCACCTGAGCCACTGATTTCAAACCATTGTGACAAGAGGGGAAAAGCTATCTTCTCATTAATCAAGGGTGCACTGCCCCAGTTTGACTGAGTTCAGCATAGTGGAAGTTCAGTCTGAGAAGTTCCTCACACCTAATGTCTTATCACTCCATCATCAAGACCTGCTTTCTTTCCTTTGCTGAGTTCCCACTCTCTGACTATCACCTGACTTCTTTCATTGCCACCCTTCAGCACCTAACCCCCACACACCCTGCTACTCAGCCTTTCCATGGCGCTGACACAACCAGGTAGTTTTCCCTTAGTCTCCATGTGAACAAAGTTCTTTATCAGTTTGATTAACAGAAGCTGCAATTTGAAGAGAAAAGTAAGAAACTAAAATGCTCAGCTTCTTTATCAATTTTACAGTTGTCCGGTGAATGAAATGTACCTGGTTTTCTTCACTTTATCTATAAACCAAAAAAGGCTGACTGTACCTAACTAATTCAACACAAAATGTGGACATTGACTACCATCACTGAATGGAATTAGAAATAAATAATATAATAATGCTATTGTTTTTTCATTACAAATGATTTGGGCTACTTTGGAGTCATTTTTAATGCTGCCATTTGCCATTTTTGGTTGAAATCACCTGCCATCTGTCAATCGGGATGCAAGCATCAGTACTGGGGTTTTTGAGTCTAACTTAATTGTTATCTCATCGAGGTGTTGCTAATGTGGACAAAATCCTGCTTAGGCTTGTAGTCAAATCTGTAGAATGTATGTAACAAAAGTTTTCATTTCTTATTTTATGTATAGAGAAAAGTATGTATTAAAATAACTTTGTTTCAAGAAATAGATTGAACTACTTTCAGGTGAGTATTTAAGTGACTTTGATCGAGTAATGCAGTGGAAATCTGGCAGTGGACTCTACCTGAAACAGAAACTAGAGTGAGAAATTATTATTTGGAGTCAGTTCTTTAGGGAATCTAGTTTAGATCGCTTGCTTGCATTATTTTCTTAGTGACCTGCTTTGTTCTAGTTGCTATCTCTCTGTCCACCTAAAATACGCCTTTCCACAGTTTATAAATTTATTTCTCATTTATAATCTGGGGCGGCTCCAGACACCAGCACAGCAAGCATGTGCCTGGAGTGGCAAGCCATGGGGGGCAGCCTGCCAGTCGTTGTGAGGGCGGCAGTCAGGCTGCCTTTGGCAGCATGCTTGTGAAAGGTCCACTGGTCCTGCAGCTTCGACTCTAATTCGGCGGCGGGGACACCCAAGAGACAGGACTGATGGACCTCCCACGGCCATGCCACTGAATCTGCATGACCAGTGGACCACCCACAGGAGCGCCGCTGAAGGCCCATGATTTATAATATAACCCAGAGCAGCCCCTGTTTATAATATAACCCAGATTATGAGCTTTCAAACTACGGCGGTGAGAAACTGTGCATATTCTCTTCCACACTAAGGGAAGAGGCAGATTTCGTATAATTTTGGGTTTGTTCCTCAAAGGGGACTGGACATCTGGGTGCTGTGGCAAATCCCTTAAACAGAATCTTTCAAGAACTGACCTCAGTGTCTATAACTGAAGTCGGGGGTGGCCCTGGCTGTAAACTCTGCTAGAAGAAGCTTTAGTGCCTGGCTCAGCAAGATAGGGCTAAAGGGCATCCCAGACTGGTAGAAGACTCTGACTCAGTGGTGTCCCAGAACACCAGGTGACATCCCAGGTGTCCAACCCATCACAGCAAGGTCTCTGAAACCACTGGAAAACTGTCTGCAAGGAAAGCAGAAAACGGCATCTGCCTGCTCACTACTCTGAGAATGAAAATCTCCTGTCATATTCCAATGTAAATGAGCAAGATTGAGACACAACTTTGCTTATTCTAATCTCCCTAGTTCACTTTCTCTCCTTCTTTGGACTTTACGTCAATTAATCATCTCTGGCATTTGCACACCTCTGCTCTTTGTTTGATGGCTCCTACACCAGCTGTGGGACTCCTGTGGCTGCTGTGCCTGCTGGCGCTCGAGAAACCCAGCTAAGGGGGCTGGAACACAGGAGGGGAGGAGGCCAGGGAAGTTGGTAGGGGCCACCGGAACAGATGGAACTTTGCTTCGATCTGGCGGAGTGCGCAGTTCCCCCCCGCCGCCCCGGAGCACTGCATTACTGCTTTACTGCGTTAGATGTGAATTTGTGTTATACCGGGTCGCGTTATATCGGGGTAGAGCTGTATAATCCCATAATAAAATGTACAGGAAAAAAGGTCATATAGGATACCAGGCTATGGAAAACCATCTTCTGCAGTGATGTTACGTTCACTTTACACAGAAAGTGCACTCCCCAAAGCTACACATTTCAGCTTTTATCATTTATATGAAATTTTGTCCCAGATGCCTAAAATTAGTGGGGAACTTCGCCCATAAGGCCGGTTTACTAGCTTGCAATCAGTTATTTTTATTGTTTTTTTTTTAAATTGGTTTAATTGATTATTTTATTTTCTTGGGTTTTGTTTATGCTGAATCCAGTATATGCTATTCATAATAATAATTATTTGTAATATTTGGCTATATTGCAAGGGACCTACAGGTCTTTGTCCTGTATGATTCGCTAGAGCAAGTTAGTATGAGTGTTTGGAAAATTTGGCATAGATAAATGGCATATCAGTTCCCCCTTCTGAGGGTAAGGAACTAAATAGCAAGCCAGACAGAGAACTGTATATGTTTACTGCAGGGGTTCTCAAACTGGGGATCAGGACCCTGCAGGAGGTCATGAGGTTATTACATGGGGGGATCACAAACTGTCAGCCTCCACCCCAAACCCCACTTTGCCTCTAGCATTTGTAATTGTGTTAAATATTTCTGTTAGTTTATAAGGGGAGGTCACAATCGGAGGCTTGCTTGTGCAAGGGGTCACCAGTACAACAGTCTGAAAACCACTGGTTTGCTAAATGTATCTAACTTGTTAAGTAAATTTTAACTTGTTCTTTCACTATTTTAATTTCTGAACCTACCCTATGTTCATTGCCATTCACTATGGGAATCTTTTCCCTTTGACTGTTTCTCATCAGATCCTACTTGTGCTTTACCATAATCCAGCCTTCCTTCCTTCCTTCCTAGGATGTAGGGAATCTTCATTAACAGATGTATGGTTCTCTCTCCTGAAACTGACCAGGAACAATTAAAATCTCTTTCTCAGGGTTTTACATATAATAGCCCCTAAATTTCACTCTGTGAAACACTTTCTGAAAAATCCTGACAAGATAGAGCACTGACATGGGCTCCAGCAAGAAAGCGAAGCTGAGGTTCAGGACATGGGGGTAATGCAAGAGAGTTATATAGACTATTGTCTCAGAACCCCCCCCCATCCAATAGTCTCTGTGTCCTCCTGAGATGGGAGGATCATCCAAGTGTTATGAAAAATCACCCACCTCTGTTCTTCCAATGCAGGATCCACCTCAGAAGCTTAAAGTCTCTGCTAGAATCTGAGAGCTTTGGTACTTTTGCAAGTCTCTGTGATGCTTTAACAGATGTTTCTTTACTTGTGAGGAGTAAAATATGGACCAGATGTTTGGGCACGCTCCACAGCAGCTCTGCCTAAACTACACAAGGTGAATTGCCCATGCTGGTCATCAGTGAGATGCCTGGCTGCCTCCTTCATGAACCTGCTCCAGCCCCATGTATTCTACAGATGAATGCTTTGTTGCCAGCAGGATTTTAGGTATGATGTGGAAATGAGGCTTCCCCCAATTCCAGCCTGCTGCAGCTCCTGTTGGAACAGTTTCCTCTGCCCGCTCAGCATGTGTGCAGCTGCTGCGTGGGGGAATTGTGGGTTTGGTTGGGGTTTATTGTTAGGTTTCCAGTGATGGGGACAACACACCCGGGTGCACAGGTGGCAGTTGGGGAGGGATTTGATGTCTTGTTGAGGTTCTGATGCTTCGATGAGGTTCTGAGCCAGGCTCACCCTGGACACTGATTCCAAGGGCTGAAGACCAAAACTTCAGCTGAGCCCATTTGATGTGCCTCAATGAGTTGGACCAATTCTCTGCTAGTTACATACTGTGCACTGTTTGCAGATGTTTGGCTGTGTGTTTATGTTCTTGCTGTGTGCTGGACTGACTCTGGCCACATAGCCCCTACAGCCAGCGCCGACTGATCTTCCCAATAAATCCACGGACTCAGTTCGTAGAGAAGGGATTTGGTCAGGTTTATTGACAATGAAGTGTGGTCCTAATGCCCTGCTCAGTTGTTACAGATACACTAATACGTGTAGGCCTGTTGCAATGGACTAGCTCAGTTAGTGGCAGGACTTTCCACTATCACCTACACCAGAGAAAGACACGTCCTCTGAGATACATTTTTATACACCAATTTGAACAAGTCCCATATTGCTCCTGGTGTATCAGGATGGCATCCTTTGAAGTATTAGGGTGTCTACCATTGACGTATCCAGGGACTGCACAGTACCTTGGACATCTCCATCCATTATGCTGTTATCCCTGACCTTACCTTTAAGATGGATCAGTGTGTTCCTATGCTCATTGAGGAGTGTGTTTGCTGTAGAGGTGTTCTAGTGCCACCTTTCTGGAATGTGTTTGTGCCTGTATTCTTATACCTAACACTGCTTAGCAGTGTGTGTTTCTGCAATATCAGCTCTGTTCTTGACAGATTCTGTGAGCCTGCCTCTTGCTCACACTTAACTTTGCTTTATAGCTGCAAAGTTTTGATTATTTTAGCCCAGGACTCTGCTGCAAGGCGCCACAATGCCAGCTATCATTTAAAAAAAGAAAAACCTCTAAAGTTTTTAGAGAGTCTATGTGCAAAGGAATTTCTCCCATCATGAGCTAAGTACAACAGGTGCAGCACTATACCTTGACTGACCAGCACCTATCACACATACCAAATACACTTTCCACTATTTGTATCATTTCTGCCATTGGCGTTCGATCATTTGCAGACAGCCTGTGAGGATTGCTGTGCCCCTGTACATCCTATCAGGGTGTTGCCACAGAAGCCCAGCAAAGATAATTGAAAGAGTAACCATGTGAGCTATTTCACTGCTAAAGATGGCAGGGGGGTTAGGGGGTGAGAGGGAGTTTGTATAATGAAGATATCCTCAAGATACTGCTAGTGGCACCCACGGGCACAGAAAGCCAGCAGAATCTACAGATTTTAGGTGGCAGGGCCCTTCTTCCCAGCACCTGCCCTCACACTGGGTTAAAGTCCCGTCCCCACCCCTGAGTCAGACCTTGAAGGCCCTCCTGTCGGGCGACATCTCCCTTTTTCTGGGCCCTCATCCCATGGCCCTACCTTGCTCTCCCCAGCTGCTCTGCTCTGCCTCAGCTCTGCAGTGCTGCAGGATCTGGCTGGGGCTGCCAGATTTCCACTGTATTAGAAGCCCAAAGTCATTTAACAACTCACCTGAAAGTAGCCCCATCGCTTTCTTAAAAGAAAGGTTTTTTTATTAACAAATTTGTCTATACATAAAATAACAGATGAAAGCTTTTGTTACACACCTACTACAGATTTGATTAAAAAAACCCAAAAAACTACAAGCCCCAGCAGAATTTTGTTCACATTAGCAACACACCTGTGAGATGACAATCAAATTCAAAATATTGGTGCTTGTATCCCGAATGAGGGTTGGCAGGCATTTCAATCAAAAAATGGCATTAAAAAAAGCTCCAAAGTAGCCCAAAACATTTATAATGAAAAAACAACTTTAGCATTATTGTAGTATTTACTTCTAATAGCATTCAGTGATGGTAGTCAGTGTCCACATTTTGTGTTGAATTAGTTTGCTACAGTCAGACTTTATTTGGTTTATCCTCCAGGTTTCTGTAAGGATTGGACGTAAAAACAAAACAAAAAAAAATCAGGTAAATTTCACTCATCATAACACCGTACAAATGATAGTTTCTTAATGTTGTCGTCACCTATCTCAAACTGCAGCTTCTGTTCATCAAACTGATGAAGAACCCTGTACACTCAAGGACTAATGGAGATCCACCTTGCATTAGAAAACTGCAGTAGCAGCTAAGAGTTGGTAATGTAAGAGTTATAGAAAAGCCATGTGGCAGGGGGATAGGAGGTGGGGACTGATGGGTCATGCTGAAAGAAGTTAGGTGATGGTCAGAGAGAGAGAGAACTCAGAAATGGAGAGAGCAGTGTTGGGTGATGGAGTGATGAGAGATTAGGTGTGAGGAACTTCTCAGACTGTGAACCCCACACAATGCTGAGTTCAGTCAAACTGGGACAGAGCACCCTTGATTATCAAGGACTTAGCCATTCCCTTTCTCCATACACAGGATAAATTCAATGTCCCCGGTGATCACATTCTGCAGGTGTATTTTCCCACTTTGTCACGAAGCTCTTTGGTTTTGACCCCATAAATAATAGGGTTGAGCATGGGGGGAATGAGGAAATAGAGGTCAGCCAAGAGGCTGTGAACATGGGGAGCAATGCCCTGACCGAACCGATGTATGAGAGGGGAGAAGAAGCCAGAAGTATAACACGTAATCATCACACAGATGTGGGCTGTGCAGGTATTGAGGGCTTTCTGGTAGGCTTTCTTGGAGGATATTCTGAGGAGGGCCCTGATGATTAGACCATAGGACAGGGCAATGAACATCAGGTCTAACCCAACAATTACAAACACTATCACTAAGCCATACATCCTGTTGATTGTAATATCTCCACATGATATCTTCGCCACAGCTATAGGTTCACAGTGTGTGTGGGGAATAATGCGGTTGGAACAGAATGGCAATGTGTTCAGGACAAGGGGTATAGGCAGAATGAAGAGAACAGCTTTGATCAAACCTAGAAACCCTAGCTTAGCTATTCGTGCATTGGTGAGGATGGTGGCATATCTCAGAGGGTTACATATGGCAATGTAGCGATCAAAGGCCATTGTCACGAGGATGGTTGAGTGCATAACAGCAACTGTGTGAAGGAAGAACATCTGGGTAAGGCAGCCCCCCATAGTAATGCCTTTCAAATTGAACCAAAATATACACAGTGCCTTTGGCATGACAGAAGTAGGTGTGGCAATGTCTGTGAGTGCCAGCATGCAGAGCAGCAGGTACATTGGCTTGTGCAGGGTCTGCTCTTTGCTTACAACAAACAGAAGGGTAACATTTTCCAACAGGCCGACAATGTAGAACATAGCGAAAGGGATGGAAATCCAGATGTGGGCAGCTTCCAGGCCAGGGATGCCCATTAAGATGAATGTTGAAGGGTCAGAGGGGGTGAGGTTGAAAGCTACCATGAAGTTCTCAATGTGTTGATTGAGCTCAGAAATGTTCAATGTGCCTGTGAAGAGAGTGAAGCACAGCAAGGGGGATTACACACTTTATAGCAAATAATAAAATTTAATATAAAATATTTACTCTATTAACAGTCTAGAAAGGGGTCAAGAAGTAGATGGGAACATTTATAGAGATTATTTCAGTTATAGTCAAATCCAGAGAAGTCCTCAGAGGGAGCTAACCAAGCCAGGTGAATGGGCAACAGGATGGCAGATAAATGTTGATGTTAATAACTGCAGTGTTTATGCCAATGTATTTGCCTAACACCTCACAAGATTCTAATTTAACTGTATGAGCTCATGACAGGGATCTGGGCATCATGGTACACAGCTCAGTGAAACCCTGCTCACTGTGCAAGCATGGACAGAAACTCAGAAAAACACTGAGCTCTAGGAGGAGTGGGATGGGAAATCATACAGCAAATACAGTGTCACGAGATCAGTCAGTCAATGCTTCACCCTCCTGTGGTCTCCTCTGTGTAGTACTGGGCACCCTTCTCACCCAGGATATTGCAGAACTAGAGGGATTCAGGGAAGGGCAGTAAGAATGATCAAGGGCCTTGGGAAACTGATATGGAGAGAGGCTGAAAAGACTGGGGTTGTTGCCTTTACAAAGGAGACAAATAAGAAGGGAGACAAGAAAAGCCTGTAAAATACTGACTGTTAGAGGGAGATTGAGACTGTGTTCTCCATATCTCGTAACACAAGATCAAGTGGTCGTTCAGTTATACTGAAACATGGCAAAATCAAAACAGATAAATAAAGAATGCTTGCGTCACTCAATGCCTGAAGAGACTGAGGAACTCTTTACCACAAGTGGAAGTTAAAGTCACGAGATAAGCAAGAATCAGGAAGGATTTGGACATTTACATGGATAGTGAGTATCCAGTTACATTACTTACAGCTAAATAAATATTTTGGAAAGCCTCTACGCCCATGTGTTTAAGGCACAAGCCAATCTCTAGCGGTTAGGTGTTAGGGTGACGCCTCATGATGCTCAAGTCACCATCCCCATCCGCTGCTACTGAGTTTCTTACAGCTTCTGCAGCAGCTGGGGCTGTCACTGTCGGAGAGAGGAAAATGGACTAGATCTACCATAGGTCTGACCCCCAAGGCCATTCCTATGTTGGAAGGAGCCAAGTGTCTCCTATGGAAGCAGATATTATCATGCTGGGCTATCACTTTCTGCTCAACAGAGTTCAACGCCTCTTTGGTCTGTGCATTAGGAAGGATGTGAATTCTATATTTTGCCTGGTTTCAGGACTCCGTACCACTGTGCTATAGAGACAGCATATCTCATTGTCACTACCTCCTCCCCCACACTCCCTCAGGCGCATACACACACAGACTGTGCACTCCTGGACCTCCCTCAGTGAGATTCCCAGCACTGCCTTGTTTCCGCTAAGCCAGAAACATGCTTCTATTTTTAAACCCTTTTGGTGCTTCTCATCCTCCCTAGAACCAGAGATGCGGGGGCACAGAGAGAGCAGATCCCTCTCTATCCCTGAAAATATTGTTTATCCTAATTGGTTTGAACTTCTAAGCCTGAGAGTTTGAGATTTTAGCAACTCTCCTCTCCTGTCAGTTCTTCTTTCGTCCAAATGAGCTCACTCATCCTTAGAAGCCATGGGACGACTCCAGTTGAAGTCACTGAAAGTTTATGATTGGTGTAAACTGGTCAATTATTTAAGTTCCTAGATGTGGATTTAGGGTGATCTCAATGGAGCCAAGATTTCTCCCTTTAACCTATTTAACTTTTGGATCTGAGCTGCGATAATCATGGCTTCAGCTCCTGCTACAGAGAGCACCGTTGTGTTAGGGTGCTGATGAGTCTGAAGGAGAGATCCACTGATGGCAGAAAGTGACAGCAGAACCTGACCATTGTGTGAACTCCCGTTTACGCGATTCGTGTTGTGAACTCTCTGCTAGCACAGAGATCCACTGCAGAGGCTTTGGCCGTATTACCCAGCAACACAGTGAAGTTGCTGAATTGGAAAACTTGAGTGATCCAGAGGAAAAATGATTCCATCCAAAGAAAGAGAGTTAATGAGACAGATAGAAGGACACAGTCAGACACAAGCAACTGATCTTAAAAAAAAGTCTGATCTATTTCCAATACATTTATTGTTCCAGTTATGCCAGGCAAATCCCTGGGTATGTCTGACAATAAAACAGCTCAAATGACCATGCTGGTGAATTTATAATTGGAAATATATCTATCTCCTAGAACTGGAAAGGACCTTGAAAAGCCATCAAGTCCAGCTCCCTGCCTTCACTAGCAGGACCAAGTACCAATTTTTGCTCCAGCTCCCTAAGTGGCCTCCTCAAAGTTTGAGCTCACAACCCTAGGTTTAGCAGGCCAATGCTCAAAGAACTGAGCTATCCCTTCCCCTGCTCAGATAGCTCTTGATCTGAACCTTGGAACCTTTCCTGAGCCCGTAGTACAAACAGTGCAGAAACAAGCGACTCACCAAAATACCACTCAGCAGAGAGGAAATCTCCTTACTCAGGGCTCTACTTTCCTGTTGCAGTATCAGCGTATGAATCTCACGTGTCTGACACTCAGTGTGCTGGACAGTGACCTTTATGATTTCCCTGTGCAGTCCCTGTGGACTCTCAGGTTGGCAGGACTCCCAGACAATTCCCTCAGTGCTGTGAGCAGTAGGAAGAGCAGAAAATAGACCCCAGAGAACCGCAGCTTGAGAGTTTCACGTGGGAGCGAAGAAATGATTCACAAATACCATGGAGTCTTGTTGATTGTGCAGACCACCCAAAAAATTAGAGTGTTTTGGGGAACTCTGGTCCCCCTGAAAAACCTTCCCTGGGGACCCCCAAGACCCAAATCCCTTGAGTCTCACAACAAAGGGAAATAATCCTTTTTCCCTTCCCCCCTCCAGGTGCTCCTGGAGAGATACACAGACACAAGCTCTGTGAATCCAAACAGAGTGACTCCCCCTCTCCGTTCCCAGTCCTGGAAACAAAAGCACTTTCCTCTTCACCCAGAGGGAATGCAAAATCAGGCTAGCAAATCCAACACACACAGATCTCCCCCTGATTTCTTCCTCCCACCAATTCCCTGGTGAGTACAGACTCAATTTCCCTGAAATTTCCCAGTAAAAAAAAAACTTCAACAGGTTTTAAAAGAAAGCTTTATATAAAAAAGAAAGAAAAATACATACAAATGGTCTCTCTGTATTAAGGTGACAAATACAGCATTAATTGCTTAAAAGAAATATGAATAAACAGCCTTATTCAAAAAGAATACAAATCAAAGCACTCCAGCACTTATATTCATGCAAATACCAAAGAAAAGAAACCATATAACTTACTATCTGATCTCTTTGTCCTTACACTTAGAAACAAAAGATTAGAAAGCAGAAACTACTTCTCCAAAGCTCAGAGAAAGCAGGCAGAGAGACAAAAACCTCAGACACAAAATTCCCTCCACCCAAAGTTTAAAAAATCCGGTTTCCTGATTGGTCCTCTGGTCAGGTGCTTCAGGTGAAAGAGACATTAACCCTTAGCTATCTGTTTACGACACTAGCAATTGGGGATGACTTTCTTTTCTGTGCATAATGCACTATGTGTGGGAATGCCACCACAAGTTACGTGCCGAAACCCATTTCAATTAATCGCAGCAGTGTAAGGATGCATACGCCCCATGAAGTTGTAATATCCAGTCCATTAGCCCTTGAAAAGTCACTACCACCCTGTGGAATCCAAATGATGTGATCTTGAATTGATGCAATGCAAAGTGCTTTCTTCTCCCAGCATTCTGGCATCAAAGGTATTTGCCAGTTTCCATTTGTGAGGTCTAAAGTGGCAGCTCAAACTGTTCTAATAGTTCATCAACTCTCTGCATTGGGGAAGCATCAAATTTGAATACTGTGAAATTTCAGCAATGGATGCAGATTAGGGTTGTGCTATTCTGCATCAGAAGTAGTACAGTGGAATTTGTCCACACACTGTGTGATTCGTTCACCAGTCCCCAGGCCAAAATGACCTGGAGTTCATCTCACATGGTATCCCACATTTTATGAGGTAACAGCCATTGAATTTGCCTGATTTGTTGCCCTAGGGCCATTTCAGTATGATAGTATTTTAGGTAAGTATGCCCTGCTGGGGCCAGAACTTGAAATACAGATATATAATCAATATCCATAACTTCACATACAAAAATGACACATGCACACAAATAGGGTAATCCTTTTCACCAAATCATCAGTTTTCCAATGACACTTGACCAAACATATCTCGTACAAACTATATCACAATTATGTCATAATTCTATAACTCTGAAGAATATGGGGTGCAGCGTCACAAAGAGTGTATTAGGAGGATCACCTCCTAGGCTTTTGGAAGATTCAAATAATAGAAGTAAAGCACATTAGAAAACATATTCCCAACTACAAGTACAGTATATAAAATGGAGGGGTCTAAATTAGCTGTTACCACTCAAGAAAGAGATCTTGGAGTCATCACAGACAATTCTCTGAAAACATCTGCTTAGTGTGCAGCAGCAGTCAAAAAAGCTACCAGAATGTTAGAAACCATTAGGAAAGAGAGATAAGAAGCCAAATGTAAAAAATATCACTATTTAATCCCCCACCACAGTTCTGGTCACCTCCTTTCCAAACAGATATATTAGAAATGGAAAAGGTCCAGAGAAGGGCAACAAAAACGTTTAGGGTTATGGAACAGCTTCCACTTGGGCAGAGATTAAAAATGTTGGGATTCTCAGACTGGAAAAGAGATGACAAATAGGGGATATGATAGAGATCTATAAAATCATGAATGGTGAGGAGAGAGTGAATAGAGTCCTGTTTACTCCTTTTTATAACATAAGGTCCAGGGGTCATCCAAGGCAGCAGGTTTAAAACAAAGAAAAGCTAGTACTATATGCAACACACAGTCAACCTGTGGAACTAATTGCCAAGGGATGTTTGAAGGCCAAAAATACAGTGGGGTGCAAAAATAACTAGAAATGTTCAAGGGGGGTGGAGTCCACCAATGGCTGTTAGCCAAGATGTTCAGGGACACAACCGCATGTTCTGGGTGTCCCTTGCCTCTGACTGCCAGATGCTCGGACTGGAAAACAGGAGATGGATACCTCGGTAATAGCCCTGTTCTATTCTTTTCCTTTGAAGCACCTGCCATTGGCCCCTGTCAGGATACTGGACTAGATGGAACATTGATCTGACCCAGTATGTCTGTTTTTATGTTTTTAATTGTGTCTCCTTTTTCTTCTCTTGGTGCTGCTCCTCATAGTTGTCAGGGCCCACATGCCTCACTACCTCAAGGAGTCCCTGCCATTGAACCAGAAATTTGAACTGCAATCTTGGTATAAACCATAACACTCAATCACTCAGTCTGAATACTCCCAGATGGACCCCTTTGTTATAGGCCAGCAGTTCTCAAACTGGGGGTGGGAACCCCTTGAGGGGTCACAAAGTTATTACATGGGGAGTCGCGAGCTGTCAGCTTCCACCCCAAACCCCATTTTACCTCCAGCATTTATAATAGTGTTAAATATATTTTAAAAGTGTTTTTAATTTATAAGGGGATCACACTTAGAGGTTTGATACAAGAAAGAGGTCACCAGTACAAAAGTTTGAGAACCACTGAATATAGGCCTTCTCTTGTTCCTGTTATGCATTTAGCAAAATTCTTCTAGCAAACACTACCAAAGATCTGGGGCTATTTCTTAATTGAAGAATGTATTGGATTATGTTCATTATCTGGGGACTTTGCTCTTCCATGTTTCTCTAAGCACGTCTGGAAAACCTTGAGGCTGCTTCCCAGACATCAGTTCAATGGGAGAAACCTTGAGGGCTTGAGGCATCTTCCTGATTCAGCTTTAATTCTCCCCCCTATTAGTCCCCCCACACACATCCCACCCCACCACCACCATTTTCAGTAAAAGTCACAGACAGGCCACGGGCTTCTGTAAATTTTTGTTTACTGCCCATAATATGTCCGTAATTTTACTGAAAATCTTAACTTTAGGAATGACTGATCAGCTGGTCTGCTCTTTGTTCCTGAATCCTATTGTCACCAGGACGTACCCTTTGCAGCTAGAAGTAGCAGTTTCTCACCTATCTTGTGTGGTTCACCAGCTTTTGCCTTGCTCAAATCCACACAGTAAGAAGTCTCAGTAGCCTTAGTGGTAAGAATGTTACACTTCAACGACTATTTTTTGTCCTGTTAACTCATTGAGCTTCCTCTGAAAAATCTCTCCAGGCTTAGATACCAATGTAGGATGCCTTGTTTTCAGAGGCTGGTGTAGGTTGCAGGATGGCGTAATGTTGTTTTCCAGTAATTCACTACAACATGTTGAGGCTCACTCCATGTAAAGCCATACAATTGTCATATTTTCAGCTTCTGTGTTTTGCTGAAATCTCCACTGCTGCCCTCAGTTCAATTTGTGTTATGTGCTTTTCTCCTTTGTCACAAAATGATCCATTTTTCAGTAAGCTGTTTCTCATTGTAAGCACGCTCCTAGAATAATTTCAAGTTTGTTTTGGCAAAAATAATGAGGAATCCTATGGCAGTGTAAACGAGTGGTGCAGGGGCTCGACCTTTTCCAGGGAGGAGGGGAGTCACGCCGGCCCACTCTACTCTGGTTGGCCCGGGAATCTAGCCCGGCAGTCCCTGCGGTACTTGTCTGCCCGGCGGGTGAGGTGCTCAGGGCCTCCAGCAGGGCTGAGCCGTAACGACCGCGAGGTGCCGGTTCCTACATCAGGAAGGATAGCAAACACAGAGTCAGTAAGCTCAGGCCTGGGTCAGGGCTGATCAACGGTAATAGTTTTCAGGCCCAGCCCTTGGGCAGGGCGGGGCACCAAACACTGAGTCAGTAAGCTCAGGCCTTGGGGCAGGACTGAGCAACAGTAACAGTTTATCGGCCTCATCAGGCCAGGGAGGAGGGGGAGTCAGCCACCCCGGAGTGGGGTGGCAGGGGGGACGCAGGCCCTCCCACTCCACTGCGTCCCAGCGCAGGGCCCTAGCAGTGGCTGTCATTCCGCTGGTCAGTCAGTGGGGTTCCTGGCTGCAACACACTGACAGCCTCCGGCAAGGCTGCAGCCTGACTGGGGTCGGCTGCCCCCGGGCTGCTTGCGTACCCTCCATCAGGACCTACCTGGGTCCTAACATGGGCCTCAGCGGGGTCCAGGAGCATCGTCTCATCACGATCGGGGCTGGGTGGTAGGTGTGGGAGTTCCTGGGATACTTGGGCCATGGTAGCACTGGCAGCTCCTCCGGGTAGCATCAGGCGTGGGGAAGCTCAGGTAGCTCCTCTGGGTAGCGAGTGCGGGGAAGCTCAGGCAGCTCCTCTGGGTAGTGAGTGCGGGGAAGCTCAGGCAGCTCGTCTGGGTAGTGAGTGTGGGGAAGCTCCGGCAGCTCCTCTGGGTAGCAAGTGCGGGGAAGCTCCGGCAGCTCCTCTGGGTAGCGAGTGCGGGGAAGCTCCGGCAGCTCCTCTGGGTAGCGAGTGCGGGGAAGCTCAGGCAGCTCCTCCGGGTAGTGAGTTCGGGGAAGCTCAGGCAGCTCCTCTGGGTAGCGAGTGCGGGGAAGCTCAGGCGGCTCCTCCGGGTAGCGAGTGCGGGGAAGCTCAGGCACCTCCTCCGGGTAGCGAGTGCGGGGAAGCTCAGGCAGCTCCTCCGGGTAGCAAGTGCGGGGAAGCTCAGGCAGCTCCTCCGGGTAGCGAGTGCAGGGAAGCTCAGGCAGCTCCTCCGGGTAGGGAGTGCGGGGAAGCTCCGGCAGCTCCTCTGGGTAGCGAGTGCGGGGAAGCTCAGGCAGCTCCTCCTGGTAGCGAGTGCGGGGAAGCTCAGGCAGCTCCTCTGGGTAGCGAGTGCGGGGAAGCTCAGGCAGCTCCTCTGAGTAGCGAGTGCGGGGAAGCTCAGGCAGCTCCTCCTGGTAGCGAGTGCGGGGAAGCTCAGGCAGCTCCTCCGGGTAGCGAGTGCGGGGAAGCTCAGGCAGCTCCTCTGGGTAGCGAGTGCGGGGAAGCTCAGACAGCTCATCCGGGTAGCGAGTGCGGGGAAGCTCAGGCAGCTCCTCCGGGTAGGGAGTGCGGGGAAGCTCAGGCAGCTCCTCTGGGTAGCGAGTGCGGGGAAGCTCAGGCAGCTCCTCTGGGTAGCGAGTGCGGGGAAGCTCAGGCAGCTCCTCTGGGTAGCGAGTGCGGGGAAGCTCAGGCAGCTCCTCCGGGTAGCGAGTGCGGGGAAGCTCAGGCAGCTCCTCCGGGTAGCGAGTGCAGGGAAGCTCCGGCAGCTCCTCCTGGTAGTGAGTGTGGGGAAGCTCAGGCAGCTCCTCCTGGTAGTGAGTGCGGGGAAGCTCAGGCAGCTCCTCTGGGTAGTGAGTGCGGGGAAGCTCAGGCAGCTCCTCCGGGTAGTGAGTGCAGGGAAGCTCAGGCAGCTCCTCTGGGTAGCAAGTGCAGGGAAGCTCAGGCAGCTCCTCCGGTAGCGAGTGCGGGGAAGCTCAGGCAGCTCCTCCGGGTAGTGAGTGCGGGGAAGCTCAGGCAGCTCCTCTGGGTAGCGAGTGCGGGGAAGCTCCGGCAGCTCCTCTGGGTAGCGAGTGCGGGGAAGCTCAGGCAGCTCCTCCTGGTAGCGAGTGCAGGGAAGCTCAGGCAGCTCCTCTGGGTAGCGAGTGCGGGGAAGCTCAGGCAGCTCCTCCGGGTAGCGAGTGCGGGGAAGCTCCGGCAGCTCCTCCGGGTACTGAGTGCGGGGAAGCTCAGGCAGCTCCTCTGGGTAGCGAGTGCAGGGAAGCTCAGGCAGCTCCTCCGGGTAGTGAGTGCGGGGAAGCTCAGGCAGTTTCTCCAGGTAGCGAGTGCGGGGAAGCTCTGGCCACCCTGGGTGGCTCCCCTGGGTCGCTGGAGTCTCCCAGTTTCGAGCTCCTGGAGGGACGTCTGTTCTTTCTGGCTGCTGGGGTCTGACTGAGCTCTGAGGCCCGGCTTTTGTAGTTCTGGGTCGCCGCCTGACCCTTTGAGGGGCGGGCTCAGAACTCCATAGCTCCTCCCACTCTGGCCTCCGGCGGGGCTAGACCCTCTCCGGGGAGGGGGGGAGCCACGCCGGCCCACTACAGGCACCTTGAAGACTAACAAATTTATTTGGCCATAAGCTTTCACGGGCTGGAACCCACTTCGTCAAACACATGAAATGGAAACTTAATGGGCAGACATTTATACACATGCAAAGATGGGTGTGTTACTTTACATTAGTTACATTACACTAAGTACTCATTTTGAAATGTAGCCAAAAGTTCAATGGCTTTCGGAAGTAGTACTGCAGCTTTGAATAGGTCTGTGTCTCTGGATTGCAACAGTTTTGAAACAGCTTTTACCGTTTCCAGAATCTTCCTTCGGAGCAGAATGAGACAAACAGGACTAATATCTTTCATTAATTTATTTAATGCTGTAGGCTTGTTAATTTTAACAGCATTTTTTCTCAGGCGAATTACTTCTGTGGGTGTCTCCATTGTGTCTAAATACTGAAATCGGAAAGGAAGGAGTGACTCATGCTGGTTGCTGATAAATTGTCTTGTCAATTCCTTGACCAAGCTTTCATTTATGAAATATGTTCTAGAGGTCAAACATAAACTCTCAGATCTACTGCTCTAACCCTATAACAAAACAGTACAGGGAAGGGATACTGAGATAAAGTTTCTTGACATCTTAAATTCCTGCCTCCCACAAGAGGAAAGGCAATTCTTGATTTAGTCTTAAGTGGAGCACAGGATCAGCTACAAGAGGGGAATATAGCTGGACCACTTGGCAATATTGACCATAATATAATTAAATTTAACATCCCTGTGGTGGGGAAAGCTCCACAGCAGCCCAGCACTCTAGCATTTTGTTTCAGAAAGGAGAATTTCACAGAAATGAGAAGGTTAGTGAAACAGAAATGAAAAAGGTACAGTCCCAAAAGTAAAATCACTGCAACCTGCGTGGAAACTTTTGAAAGACACCATAATAGACAGGGCTGACTCTAGGTTTTTTGCTGCCCCAAGCAAGCAAAAAAACCCAAAACAACAAAAAAAAACAAAACACCTCCAAGAGCACAACTGCCGAAGGGAAAAAAAAACCCCAAAAACAGAACGCCGCCCCTGAAATTGTGCCGCCCTAAGCATGTGCTTGGTTTGCCAGTGCCTAGAGCCAGTACTGATAATAGAGGCTCAACTTAAATGTATACCCCAATTTAAAATCCTAATGAGTAAAATAGAAAAGAGCATAAACTCTGGCAAAAGAAGTGTAAAAATATAATTAGAACAACCAAAAAATAATTTGAAGAACAGCTAGCCAAAGACTCCAAGAGTAATAGCATTTCACAGCTGTGACAGCATCATCATTACCACTCGGGTGCCCTCGAGGTAACCCTGTGACTAATCAGAACCATATGAACAGTGATGACAAGCCCGGGCTGGTGCTGCAGTCCATTGGAGTAGCATCACTTCACATCCCCTGTGATTTGGCCTCCTGCAGTTTGCCGTTGGCTGTCACAGCGTTAAAACTGGTGCACACTGAGCCAAGCAGCCGCGGTTCCCTGATGGCCAAGTGGCCCCCAAGGGAATGTGCAGACATGTTCATATAGACAGTTGCCTCCTGATCCAAACAGATACTGCCTGCTGCCCGTGCTACCTCTTCGATGACTCCTTGTCCTTTAGGGTGAAAACCTCTGGTCTCAGCAGCTCCCCTTCTGGCAGGAATTGGGTACGCTGGCAGGTTTCACCACCTTTAAAAGGAGAACTGAAGAGGAAAAGCTGCAGGCTGTTTCCATTTGATGGAGCTGGAAGGCAGGCAGCACTAAGTATCTTGGGAAACCCTCCCCTACATCTGCCCATACCCCACAGAGGGTTATTCAAGCTACACAGAAATCTGACATTGAAAGTGTGTTTCAAGTTTTAAATCCCTGATGCCCCGAGTCAGGATTTCTCACAGGGTCCCATTTCTCAAGGTGCCTTGAGCCCGATCCTGCCAGGGCCTGAGCAAGAGAAGGCCACCACGGACTATCATTGACTATTTCCCCAATTGCCTCAGGTGTATTTGCTCCCGGAAATTTAATCAGCAAACATGTTTTCAAAGGTTTTATTTTCTGGCTTGCCTGTGATAGAAACTATTCAGAGCTACATTACTCTGTGGTAAGAGGCCTGATAGGGCATATTTCTGTTTCTAGATTTGCTAGGGCTCCAGCATTTCTGCCCTGTAAATACCCTTAACAATTATAGGGTTACCATCATCTCTGTCCTCTCTCTGGTCTTTGAGTGACAGATGTCAAGCCTCGTAGCTTTCCCTTTCACGGGGTGGAATCGGACGATCCTCCCACCCTCAGACAGGGCCCTGGGCTACAGCACACTGCGGGTTGACTGTGCTTGCCCTGCATTAGACAGTATTTCATAAGTAATGTAACTTCTGTTTCCAATGGGTTTGTGCTATTAACTCTTTGTTCAGTGAATGGTTCTATGATACTGTCTCCTGCTAACTGACCAGAAGCTGTTTCTAGCACTTATCTTCAGGGTCACAAATACTGTACCTCTGCAATAACTGGGCAAGACTTTCCAGAAAGACCTGAATGAACAGAACTGCTGGTCAGTGTTTTAGCAAACAGTAGAGCTGAGGTGGAGGAAAGGAGTGTGTGATAGTGGTTGTACGTAATTTACACCCACCTCTCACAGGAGCATAGCTGAAGTAACTTAAACACTGAAGTGGATATTATTGCAAACGAAGTGTTTGCAGTATTCACCCACTTGTGACACTAATCCCTCCCGCGCCTAGATGAAGTAACGCTCTGTGTTAACCTTTAACTTGGCAAATATCTCCTTGGTTTGGGAGAGGGTGCAGGCCCTCTGAGCATGAAAAGAAGCCCATGGGATGATCAAACTTTCTGTATTCAGTCAACGCTGGCCAAGCAAAGCACTTCAGCTTCTCTTGGAGGGATTCTTGGGAGTCAGAGTGTAACACCTGAAGCATCTGGTAAGAGAAAGTTAATAGAGCCTGGATCTGATCAAAATTACACATGTAAATCTGGAATGATGCCATTGAATTCAATATCTTTGAATTAAGAACCTGTCCCTAAGAATTTATTGCATGAACTGTAAAGAGGCAGTGGCAAAATTTGAACTCGGAGGAGTGATACAAAAAAATACAGCAAAGAGGCATTGAAACATGTTTATAAATAGCTTCGATGCAGGACAGATAAATTCAATGGCCGTTTTCACCATGCAATTTCCATGTGTTTATACAGGTCATGATATAATGGGCCACAATCAGAAGTGAAAGGCCAGAAAGTGTATCGATGGGAATGTAACAATTGTAAAATCACACAGTGCTCACATAGATTGTGGAACTCTCAGTCAGGAGAGATCAACGGGGCCAAGAGAGTAGCAGGATTCAAAGCAGGACTGGATGTTTATAGAGGTTACCAGAATATCCAATTACAGTAGCTGTTTTTTGGTTTTTTTTTTAAGTACTCAAAGGGCTCTAAACCTTCCTGATTTACACTAGAAAATATGCCTAACTAGTGCAGTGGTTGTCAAACTGTTGTACTGGTGTCACCTTTCACATACCAAGCCTCTGAGTGAGACCTTCCTTACAAATTAAAAACTTTTTTATATATTTAATACCATTATAAAAGCTGGAGGCGAAGCAAGGTTTGGGGTGGAGGTTAACAGCTCATGACCTACCATGCAGTAACCTCTGGACCACGTGAGGGGTCTCAACCCCCAGTATGATAACCCCTGAACTGATGTATGTTGGGGGGAACTTTTCCTGAGAGCTGGTTATATCATATCTGCCTATTGCAGGGCTTCTTCTACCTTCGTCTGCAGCATCTGGAACTCGCCACTGGATACTGGGCTAGATGGACTGCAGGTCTGATCCATTCTGGCAGTGCTTGTCTTCCTATCGGTGGTGGAAATCCAAGACAATGTTTTTGCTGATCTTCCTTGAGCTCCTGGGGGACTCTAGACTTGCACTGAGGGGAAAATGATGTTTAGTTAAATATTATCTAGTCTTCCGTAGTTTTTCCTTTCAGGAAAGAAAGCTCAAAACTCCTTGAACCTGCCCGGTACATTGTCAGCTGTCAATGACACCAAATTCAACTCTGCAGTATTACTTCTCACCGGGATACCTGGCCAGGAAGACGTCCATCTCTGGATCTCTATTCCCTTCTGCCTAATGTATGTCATTTTGATAGTAGGCAATTCAGTCATTCTGTTCATTATAAAAACAGATCCAACCCTCCATGAGCCTACGCATATTCTCCTTTACATGTTGGCCATCACAGATCTTGGCTTATCAATAGCCACCATACCAACAATGCAGGGCATATTCTTGTTTAACTGTAGGAAGATCAGCCTCAATGCCTGTGTTGCTCAGTTGTTCTTCATCCACTCACTTCAATGCATTGAATCCTATGTGCTGATGTTGATGGCCTTTGACTGCTTCATCGAGATCTGTAACCTGCTGAGATATGCTTCCATCTTAACCCTGCCAAGGATAGCCAAGATGGGACTGGTGTGTGTGCTAAGAGTGGTGGCAGTAACATTTCCCCTCCTTTTTCTCCTGAAACAGTTCCAATACTGTGAAGCCAATGTCCTCTCCCATTCCTACTGCCTGCATCAGGAAGTCATGAAGATGGCTTGTTCGGGGATCAAAGTGAACGACATCTATGGCTTATCTGTTACACTCATAACTATGGGGTTGGACTTGCTGCTCATCTCGCTCTCTTATGTGATGATCTTCAAAACGGTGCTGAGTGTCACACCCCACACGGAGTTCCTCAAGGCCCTAAACACCTGGGTCTCCCACCTCTGAGCCAACTTGCTGTTCTATATACCAGTGATCGGGCCGGCTGTGACACATAGATTTGGAAATAGCTCTTCTCACATGTTTCAGGTTGTCCTGGGCTATATCTACCAGCTGGTTCTGCCCCTGATAAATCCAATTGTGTACAGTGTGAAAGTAAACACTTTTGTGCAAGGATAATCAGAGCATTTATCAAGTGAAGGGTCAGTTAATTATCTGGCTCCAGTGCTGGTGACATGGGAGATGAAAAATAATGGTCTATGGCCACCTATTCCACCCTGGATCTTCTTTCCTCGAGACCCCTTTCTCTGTCGCATCTCTTCCCCCAAAGCCAATCCCCCTGCTCCTCCTGTTTATCTGAGGCTCTGTCTCTTCTCCAGGCTGGAAGCCAGAACCAGGCCTTGGTAATAGCTGCCCAGGTTACCAGAGCAACTGAGAGGAGTCACAGACTCTCCCACTGCCCTGGACAGGAGGCTTGCGGGCCTGAGATAACTCTATGTCACAGCCCCCAGGATATACAACCCAGGGAAGGTGGAGAATGCTGGGCTACCCACAGCGGCCTGGGCTCCAGGGGTAGCTCTTACCACGGTCCAGCTCTGGCCTATCCGGGAAGCAGATCCTTGGAGAAATGGAGGAGAATTGGGCAGGGCCTACTGGGAAGTAATGGGGTACGGGGACCATAGAGGAAAAGGAAGGGTAGTGCGGCAAACCTGAAGCAAGGCTAACGGCACCAAGCATGAGAAGGAGACACTCTGAGCTGTGCCTCAGGAACCAGTGACTGTGCGAACCAGTCACTGTTATGTCCGGCTGTCTATGGTGTAATCCTGTTCCTTAGAATCAGGGGCGCTGTAGCCCAGTGCAGAGGGAAACACTGTTTCAGCCACTGATGGACTGTGTGACCAGAAATGTCCACTTACCAATCCTCAGTGCCTTCATTTGTGGGTGCCCCGCTTGAGATATGGACAATAGTGCCAGCTCCTAGGATTTTACTGGGACTCACATACCTTTTCCTGTCTTTCTTAAAGACCCATATTCTGGGATCAAGACACTGTATGTGAATTGGAGCTTTTACTTTTCTTAAAAAAGTGGGTTACAGAAAAGTCGGAAACCTGAAGTAGGTATACCCCAAAGGCTGAGACATGAAAGGCAAATGAAAATAAAACCTACATTTGAATATTTTAAAATCTCATTATTTTAAACCAATCTCTTAATTTTGGGGGGTGTTAGTGATAATTTTTGAATGAGGCTTGGCAATACTGCATACCTAGCTCAAAAGATCTGAAGAACAATTAGCAAAAGTCAGAAAAATTAATAGCTCCTTTTTTTCATAGTATATCAGAAGCTGTAAGCCTGTGAATCAATGTGTGGGGCAACTGCATGATCAAGGTGCTAAAGCAGCACTCAAGGAAGATGAGGCTGTTGTGACAAGGCTAAATGAATTCTTTGCATTGGTCTTCACTGCACAGGATGTGAGGGAGATTCCCACACCTGAGCTATTCTTTTTAGGAGACAAATCTGAGGAACTCCCCACATTGAGGTGTCAGTAGAGGAGGTTGTGAAGCTGCACCTCATATTCATCATTGTGGTATGATTATGAAATGATTATGACATAATTATGATGCAACTGGTACAAAATATGTCTTGTGATGTGTCATTGGAAAAGTTACGATTTGCTGAATCTGTTTTTCCTATTTGTGTGCATGTTCCATTTTTCTACCTGAAGTTATGAATATTGATTATGTATCAATTATTCAAATGTGCTTATTCTGGGTAACACCCACAACTACCCTTTCCGGTACAAAAATGAATAAACAGGGGTCATGGCTCATCAACAAAGATAAGCTACCATGGAAGAGCTTAGCCTTCCTGTGAATGTTTCATCCGGCCTATGAGTAATGGTTGCTATGACTTAGCAGGCATGCCGGGGCATGGGACCAGACCACATGACACTGAACTCCATTTTTGTACCTGTATTTTTCCAGAAACTGGGCTGGGAACTTAGCTTGAAACAAAGGGATCCCACCATATGGAAAAAATATATAAGGTGGAGAATGACATCATCTCTTGACCTCACTCCCCATGTAAGATAAGTCATAGAAACACCCAAGGAACAAAGACTGACCTGGGAGAAAACCGTGTAAGAAAACTTGGTGGACTATTTGCATAATCAGTCTGGTGAGAAATTGCTCATTCAAATCCTAGCTATCTAGTACATTAGGCTGAATTTTCAAATTTGTTTTTTTCACTTGGTAATCTGCTTTCATCTATTTGCTATCATTTATAATCACCCAATATCAGTAGTTAATAAACTTGTTTTATGTTTTATCATAACAAGTGTGTTTTGAGTGAAGTGTCTGGGAAGATCTCAGGTCTGTAAACAAAGGCTGTTCCACTGCTCTCTCACATTGAGGGGAAAACAACCTATATTAATGATATTGCATTGTACAGACTCCTCTGCAGTGCAAGACGGTATAAATCTGGCTTTATACTCCAGCAAACGAGCAAGGCTGGAGAGTTGGTAAATTGGCTGTTGTCTCCTATTTATCCTTCGATGGTGTAGGTAAAGCACTCAGGTAGATCAGTGGGGTGTGTGGCGCTACCTGTTGTCATTTTGGGTGATAACAGGGCCAAGAGAAGCTGGCCGTTCTTCTTCGAGTGATTGCTCACATCCATTCCAGTTAGGTGTGCGCGCCGCGCGTGCACGTTCGTCGGAAACTTTTTACCCTAGCAACTCCAGTGGGCCGGCAGGTCGCCCCCTGGAGTGGCGCCGCCATGGCGCCCAATATATATCCCTGCCGGCCCGCCCGCTCCTCAGTTCCTTCTTACCGCCGTGTCGGTCGTTGGAACTGTGGAGCGCGGCATAGCTGTCCTCCACGTCCCTAGCTCTCCTAGTTATCTATCGTTATCTATTGTTATTCTCTAGTTCTATTACAGTTGTTAAATAGTCTGTTAAGTTGATAGTTAAGTTAATTAGTTGTGAAGTACTTCTTCGCCGGGGGCTTAGCCCTTCCCGGCACCCGGCACCGGGCTCATGCCTGGTTCGCCGGGCTTCAAGCAGTGTGCGGCCTGCAAGAAGCCCATGCCTACCAGCGATCCCCACGAAGCGTGCCTGAAGTGCCTCGGGGAATCGCACAGATCTGACAAGTGCCGCATCTGTAAGGCCTTTAAGCCGAGGACAAAGAAGGAGAGGGATCAAAGGCTCCGAACTCTCCTGATGGAGGCGGCACTTGACCCGACGGCTTCGCAGGCCGTGGTATCGGCACCGGCACCGGATCACTCCGGCACCGAGAAGACTCCTCGGCACCGACCCTCTCCGGCACTGGAGCCAGAGCCAAGGCCGTCGAAGTCTAATACTCCGGCCAGGCAGACCCGGCTAGAGCGCCCGGCCTCGACATCGGCCGCGGCGCCGCCGGCACCGTTAGCACCGTTGACTCCGGGCCCGGCGGGTCCGTTGAGTCCGGTGCCGCCGAGCTCCCCCATGAGATCTGGGGTTGAGATAGTGGTCCCATCCACACCGGAGACCTTCGCCTCGGCTCGGGACCTTATTGCCCTGACGGAGCCTACTCGGCTGCCACCCCCGGTACCTCCGGTGCGGGTCGCGTCCAGAGGCAAGCCCATGATGTCGGCACCGCCCACAGACAGTCGTTCCCGATCCAGGTCCCGACGTCTTGGGCGCTCCAGATCCCGACGCCGCTCGCAGTCCCGGCACCGCTCCCCTCAGCGGTACCGGTCGCACTCGCGGCACCGGTCGGCATCGAGACGGTCGCGGTCAGGCTCCAGCCGACACCGGCACCGCGACTCCAGGAGCAGGTCCCGACGCTACTCGCCGCACCGGTCGACCTCCCGGCACCGAGCTGGTGGCAGATCCCGGTCCCGATCTCGCTCGACCTCCCGGCACCGAGCTGGTGGCAGGTCCCGGTCGACCTCCCGGCACCGAGCTGGTGGCAGGTCCCGGTCCCGGTCGATCTCCCGGCACCGAGCTGGTAGTAGGTCCCGGCACCGAAGCGGCGCCCGGCACCGAAGCGGCGCCCGGCACCGTGACAGATCCCGGTCCCGGTCCCGCTCCCGGCACCGATATGACTCCCGGCACCGGTCCCCGGCACCGAGACGATCCTCCGTGCCGGCCCGCGCAGACCCGTACTATCCAGGGTCGGCCCCACCGTGGCCCTCGAGGCAGCCGTCCGTATCCTCCCAGGCGGACAGCGGCTATGCGCTGGGCACCGACCGGCAGGCGGCGCTGTTTGCTGATCCGCCGCTGCAGGACCAAGGCCCTCAACAGTGGGGATTCTGGACACCCTGGGCGTACCATCAGGCCCAGGGCCCCCAGCAGCTCCCTGCTAGGCCGGCGACTGCGGAGCGTAGGGCCCCTGAAGCCTCCTTGTCTCGCCCCCCTCCCTCCCCGGAAGGGGACGAAGGGTCCAAACAGCAGGACTCCGCTGTGGCTCCGGAGACAGAGGCGAGGGCTGAGGAAGACCCTCAGTTGGACACTATTGTGCCTGGGGTCTCATCATCCTCCTCCGCGGATGAGGCGGTGGCGGGTACCTCCTCCAACAGTCCCCCCCCGCTGGATCTTAGGGCGCACCAGGACCTCCTCAGGCGATTGGCTCAAAACCTGAATCTGCAGGCAGAGGAGGTCTCGGAGATAGAGGACCCAATTGTTACCATCCTCTCTTCTGATGCTCCCACCAGGGTCGCCCTGCCCTTTATACGGACCATCCAGGCCAATGCCAATACTATCTGGCAGTCCCCGGCCTCCATCCCTCCGACAGCGAAAGGAGTCGAGAGAAAGTACATGGCCCCTTCTAGGGGCTATGAATATCTACATGTTCACCCCACTCCCGGTTCACTGGTAGTGCAATCGGTGAACGATAGGGAGCGTCACGGCCAGGAGGCTCCGGCCCCCAAGTCCAGAGAGGCCAGGCGGATGGACCTCCTTGGCCGTAAGGTGTATTCGGCTGGGGCGCTGCAGCTCAGGGTCTCCAACCAGCAGGCCCTGCTGAGCAGATATGCCTTTGATTCCTGGGTGGCAGTGGACAAATTTAAGGAGCTGCTGCCACAGGATGCTCGCCAAGAGTTCACGGCCATCTTGGACGAGGGCAAGAAGGTCGCACGCACGGCCTTGCAAGCCTCCTTGGACGCTGCGGACTCGGCTGCCCGTACCCTTGCGTCAGGAGTTACGATGCGTCGCATCTCCTGGCTGCAGGTTTCCGGCCTTCCGCCGGAACTCCAGCATACTATACAAGACCTTCCTTTCGAAGGCCAGGGCCTATTTTCTGACAAAACAGACCCCAGACTCAAGAGTCTGAAAGACAACCGAGTCGTTATGCGGTCCCTCGGGATGCACACTCCCGTGACGCAGCGTAGATCCTTCCGGCCGCAACAACAACAACAACAACAACGCAGGCCGTTTTCCCAGTTCCGCCAGCGGCAGGACCTTTACAGGCGCCGCGGCAGGAACAGGAGGCGCAGGCAGTCGGGGAACCAAGGGGGGCAGAACCAAGGCTCCTCAAAACCCCCGCCTGGTCCTAAGCCTTCATTTTGAAGGTGCGCTCGAGGGCGCAGTAACAGTTTCCCCTATGGATCCTTCCCCCCCGTTTTCCAACCGCCTTTCGTTTTTCCTCCCGGCGTGGTCCCAAATAACATCGGACCGCTGGGTCTTAAGCGTGGTGCAGACGGGGTACCGCCTGCAGTTTGTTTCGTTTCCTCCTTCCCGCCCTCCTTCCTCGTCCCTCTTCAGGGACCCCTCTCACGAGCAATTCCTTCGGCAGGAGGTGCAGACGCTCCTCAGCAAAGGAGCTATAGAGGCGGTTCCCGAAAACGAGAAAGGCAAGGGGTTTTATTCCCGCTATTTTCTGATCCCCAAGGCCAAGGGGGGCCTCAGGCCTATCCTCGACCTGCGAGAGCTCAACAAATACCTCGTGAAGTTGAAGTTCCGCATGGTATCCCTGGGGACCATTATTCCATCCCTGGATCCGGGAGACTGGTACGCCGCCCTCGACATGCAGGACGCGTATTTCCACGTTGCCATTTGGCCACGCCACAGACGCTTCCTCCGCTTCGTTGTGGGGGCTCGTCATTATCAATTTGCGGTCCTCCCGTTTGGCCTGTCCACGGCCCCGAGGGTGTTTACAAAATGCATGGCAGTTGTCGTGGCGCATCTTCGGCGCAACCGTGTCCACGTGTTCCCTTATCTGGACGATTGGTTGATTCGGGGCACGTCGGAACAGCAGGTGAACAGCCATGTCCGCGTGATCACCGGCATGTTTCGAGTCTGGGCCTCTTGATAAACACAGACAAGTCCACCCTGAGGCCCACTCAGAAGGTGGAATTTATCGGGGCCGTCCTGGACGCCACTGTGGGCAGGGCCTCGCTGCCTCGGCAGCGGTTCCAGATCATGGCGGCGATCGTTCAACGCTTGCGGTCAGCCCCGTTGACGTCAGTGAGGACATGTCTAACCCTGTTAGGCCACATGGCGGCGTGCACTTTTGTGACCGACTACGCTCGGCTCCGCATGAGGCCTCTCCAGCTGTGGCTTATCAGTCATTACAGGCCAAGGCAACCGTTAGACATGTTAATCACAATCCCCCAGAAGGTCTTAGATTCCCTCGGCTGGTGGTTGGACCAGTCCGTATTGTGTGCGGGTCTTCCCTTTCACCCGTCTCAGCCCTCGGTATCCCTGACAACGGATGCCTCAGATCTAGGCTGGGGGGCCCACCTAGGGACCCTGCGGACGCAGGGCCTATGGTCCCAGGAGGAGGTGGGGCTACACATCAACATGAGGGAGTTGAGAGCGGTCCGCCTTGCTTGCCAAACGTTTTGTCATCAGCTTCAGGGTCGTTGTGTAGCCGTGTTCACGGACAACACGACGACCATGTATTATATCAACAAGCAGGGCGGCACCAGGTCCTCCTCCCTGTGCCTCGAGGCGATACGACTCTGGGACTTTTGCGTAGCCCACTCCATTCACCTCAGGGCTTCCTTCCTTCCCGGAGTACGGAACACGCTGGCGGATCGATTGAGCAGATCCTTCCTGTCACACGAGTGGTCCCTTCGCCCGGACGTCGCTCTCTCCATTTTCCGGAGGTGGGGTTATCCCCGGGTGGACCTCTTCGCGTCCAAGGGGAACAGGAAGTGCCAAGCGTTCTGCTCCTTTCAGGGCAGGGAGCCGGGGTCGATAGCGGATGCCTTCCTCATCCAGTGGTCGACCCACCTGTACTATGCATTTCCCCCGTTCCCTCTGGTCCACAAGGTCCTCCTGAAGGTGCGCAGGGACAGGGCTCTCGTGATCATGGTGGCCCCGGCGTGGCCCAGGCAGCACTGGTACACCATGCTGCTGGACTTGGCCATAGCCGACCCAGTTCCCCTGCCCCTTCATCCGGACCTGATTACCCAGGACCACGGGACCCTCTGTCACCCAGACCTGCAGTCGCTGCACCTAGCGGCGTGGCTCCTGCGTGGCTGACTGGTTCCGAGCTGCGCTGCTCTACGCCTGTGAGAGAGGTGCTCTTGAGCAGTAGGAAACCGTCCACAAGAGCCACATATTCTGCGAAGTGGAAGCGCTTCTCCTGTTGGTGCGTAGAGAGAAATCTCCGCCCTATGGAAGTTTCGGTATCCGAAATCTTAGACTACGTTTTGTCCCTCAAAGGGCAAGGTCTGGCCTTATCGTCGTTGCGAGTCCACCTAGCAGCTATCTCCACCTTTCACCCGGGTGCGGACGGTCGCTCCGTTTTTTCTCACCCGACGGTGTCGAGATTCCTTAAAGGGCTGGAACGTTTATTCCCTAACGTCCGTCCCCCTGCTCCAACCTGGGATCTTAACCTGGTGTTGTCCCGGCTCATGGGGCCCCCCTTTGAGCCGTTAGCTACTTGCTCCCTGCTCTACCTCTCTTGGAAAACTGCCTTTCTAGTGGCTATCACCTCAGCTAGACGGGTGTCGGAGCTCCGAGCTCTGGTGGTAGACCCCCCATATACGGTCTTCCACAAGGATAAGGTGCAGCTGAGGCCACACCCTGCTTTTCTGCCCAAGGTGGTCTCAGCCTTTCATATCAACCAAGAGATTTTCCTTCCGGTTTTTTTCCCAAAACCTCACTCCTCAGGCAGGGAGCAGCAGCTCCACTCGCTGGATGTCCGTAGGGCTCTCGCGTTCTACATAGAGAGGACTAAGCCCTTCCGAAAATCCCCCCAACTTTTCGTGGCGGTAGCAGATCGTATGAAAGGTCTTCCTATCTCCTCCCAGAGGATATCCTCTTGGGTTACGTCCTGTATCAGGACTTGTTATGACTTGGCCCATGTCCCTACGGGCCGTGTGACTGCGCATTCTACCAGGGCGCAGGCGTCGTCGCTGGCTTTCCTAGCCCGTGTGCCCATCCAGGAGATCTGTCGGGCAGCGACCTGGTCATCGGTCCACACCTTTGCTTCCCACTACGCCCTGGTCCAGCAGTCGAGGGAGGATGCGGCCTTCGGAACTGCAGTGCTCCGGGCCGCGACTTCTCACTCCGACCCCACCGCCTAGGTATGGCTTGGGAGTCACCTAACTGGAATGGATGTGAGCAATCACTCGAAGAAGAAAAGACGGTTACTCACCTTTGTAACTGTTGTTCTTCGAGATGTGTTGCTCACATCCATTCCACACCCGCCCTCCTTCCCCACTGTCGGAGTAGCCGGCAAGAAGGAACTGAGGAGCGGGCGGGCCGGCAGGGATATATATTGGGCGCCATGGCGGCGCCACTCCAGGGGGCGACCTGCCGGCCCACTGGAGTTGCTAGGGTAAAAAGTTTCCGACGAACGTGCACGCGCGGCGCGCACACCTAACTGGAATGGATGTGAGCAACACATCTCGAAGAACAACAGTTACAAAGGTGAGTAACCGTCTTTTTCACCTTCAGAGCAGTGTAGGAAGGTTAGGGGGCTCAGCGATTCCACTAACTCCCAGACTGCTCACCGGTGTGACAACCTATCACAGAGGTCTTAGAACTTACAGATAAATTAAACAGAAAAAGTCAAGGAACCAGATGATATTCACCCAAGAGTTCTGAAGGAACTCAAATATCAAACTGCAGAACTACTAACTGGGAAATGTAACCTAACCCTTAAATCAGCCTCCATAGCAGATGACTGGCAAATAGCTAATGTGATGCTGATTTTTAAAAAAGCTTCCAGAGGTGAACCTGACAATTACAGGCCAATAATCCTAACTTCAGTACCAGACAAATTCATTTAAACTATAGTAAAGAACAGAATTATCAGACACACGGATGAACACTCTTTGTTGGGGAAGAATCAACACAGCTTTTGATAGGGAAATAATAGAATCATAGAACTGGAGGGGACCTCGAGAGATCATCTATTCCAGTCCCCTGCACTTAAGGCAGGACTAAAGGTTAAGAAGAACATTTTTTTCTCCCTGCTCCTTGTAACAATATTTTACATACTTGAAAACTGTTATCATGTTCCCTCTCAGTCTTCTATTCTCCAGACTAAACAAACCCAATTTTTTCAATCTTCCCTCATAGGTCATGTTTTCTAGACCTTTAATCATTTTTGTTGCTCTTCTCTGGACTTTCTCCAATTTGTCCACATCTTCCCTGAAATGTGGTGCCCAGAACTGGACACAATATTCCAGCTGAGGCCTAATCAGGGAGGAGTAGAGCGGACCAATTACTTCTCATGTCTTGCTTACAACACTCCTGCTAATACATCCCAGAATGATGTTTGATTTTGACACAGCATTACATTGTTGACTCATATTTGGCTTATGATCCACTATGATCCCAAGATCCTTTTCCACAGTACTCCTTACTACGCAATCATTTCCCATTTTGTATTTTGAACTGACTGTTTCTTCCTAAGTGGAGTACTTTGCATTTGTTTTTATTGAATTTCATTCTACTTACTTCAGACCATTTCTCCAGTTGGTCCAGATCATTTTAAATTTTAATCCTATCCTCCAAAACACATACAACCCCTCCAGGCTTGATATCACTACGATGAATGGTGTCACAACCTCCTGCTAACTGTCTTGGAACCTGCATGACACACATAAAATGCTCAGGTTCTCCTGGAAGAGAGAAGCTTTTCCCATGGGACAGCTTGGAGTCCCAGGAGAGGAGACGCGGCATGGCTGGGAGGGTCTGGCTGGCCCGGGGCTATTATCTGGCCTTCGATGTACTGGGGATGGATTTATTGCGTCTAGTCTGAACGCGATAAATCGATCCGCTAATCAACGCCCATACTCCACCGTGGCAGGAGCAGTAAAAGGAGTTGATGGGGGAGCCGCGGCAGTCGAATCATCACCGTGAGGACGGCCAGGTAAGTCGAACTAAGATACTTCTACTTCAGCTATGCGAATAGCCTAGCTATTTGAACCCCTACACATACACCACTGCTAGTGGAGCCCAGGCCTAAGAATAGGGGGAAAATTAGCATGGGGAAATAGTTTTTACTTTGTGTAATGACCCAGCCATTTCCAGTCTTTATTCGAGCCTAATTTAATGGTGTTCAGTTTGAAAATTAATTCCAATTCTGCAGTTTGTCTTTGGAGTGTTTTTGAAGTTTTTTTGAGTGACCATTGAGTATAATTACAGACCTAAAAGTCGCAATTTGTTAGTATGTTTTGCTCCAGATGTTCAAACAACTGAGCATGTCCGTGTCAGCTGTAACAGTTTTTTGTCTTTTGTAACAGTTTCATCTCGAATTCTTGATTTTGTCATACCCTTAGAACAACAGTAAGGGTGTACTAAATGAGAAATTCCAGTGTCTTTTTCACGGTTGTGATCTTCTGGACTCTAGCTGTTGCGATTCCATTGGGTTATGTTCATCTAGGTTCTGAGAAGGAAGTTGCTCCTGTGACCTGGATGATCAATACAGCTTTAACTGATTAGCATGTAGATTCTGTCTCTATTACGCTTGCCTCCTTTTATCCTAACTTTGAGGATTTGGAGGGTCTGATCCATTGATTACACAGCCCATGCTCTGGTAATTTGTAAGATAACAGCATTTCTTGGTTTCCAAACTCCCAAGTGTTCTCTTTTTATTTTTTGTCAAAGTAGGCATTTGCCTTTCATCTGGATTTCCCTAATTTAGCAGCTACCTGCAAGTGGGCCTAATTTAAATGTTCTTGCAGATTCTGCAGGTAGGTATCCATTTTTATTCCCTCCAATTGAGTGCCACTGATGTGCCAGATCAAACATTGTGGTAGTCTCATGGTTCAGCCTGTCTTTATAGTCTGAATGGTTCATTTCATCATCCTAGATGACTGTGATCTGTATGGGATGCGTAGTGTCTGCGGGAATCCCATTAATTTAAGGTAGTCCTTTTAAAAAGTCTGGTAAAATGAGATCCCTGGTCTGATTCCATTTTTGCAAGGATCCTCCATCAAGAGTAGACTTGCTCAGTTAGGACCTTTGCTGTGGCTTTTGCTGTATTTGCCTTTAGAGGAAATGCCTCTACCAGTTTTGAAAGAGGACTGACAACCACCAACAGGTATTGGTTGCTTGTTTGAGTCCTTCGCAAAGGACCTATGATGTCAATCTGAAAAAACATCCATGGACCTTCATACATCGGAGATTTTAGTGTCGGGTTTCTTTTGGATGGAGTCGGGTTGGCTTGGGCACATGCCAGACAGTTGTCACAATAGTGTTGCATATCCATCCTAAGAAGCAGTCAACATCCCACAGATGCAAGACACTGAACAGTTTTGTACACTCCCTGGTGTCATCCTGTTGGAGTGTCATGAACCATGTACATCACTTCCCTCCATAGGTGAGCTGGAACTACCCACACAGGGAAAGGACCTCCTGTATGCATAAGAACTCGGTTAACTATCTGCAAATGTTGTTCATATCTTCTGCACGGGGGATCTAATGTTTGTGACCATTCTCCTTCTGTTCTAGAAAGTTCTTGGTTTGCTCTCACTATGTCCGTATCCAATTTCTGCGTCTATTTTAAGTCAGGTATGTCAGTCTGTGCAACTTTAGTTGTTGCAATTGGGCACTCAGGACTAAGGATAGTAATGGAATATTCCTGGTCCCTTTGTTTCCAGAATTTCCGTGTTCAGGCTCCTTCTTGGGCCAATTTATCAGCCTTCCCGTTTTCTGTAGCAGAGGGTACTAACTTTCAACAGGCCTTTATTTTTTTTCACATTGATCAGCCACCCTGGCACAATGATTTTTACTGCTAGCCAATGGATGTATTACATCAGCATTGCAGACCTAATAAGTGAACGATTAGAAGACGTGAACCCATTTTTTTCCAACATGATAGAAACTCTGTGAGAGAATTGTACACCCATGGTGAGTGTGAAAACAGACTGATTCTTTGGTTTATGATGGTGATGGAGGACTGCATACAGTACTCCAACACACAAGTCACCACTGCTAATTTAGCATCTTGGGCTGAATTTGTAGTGCATGAATATACCTTTTCCCAAGGCTTTCCTTTTCCCTTGGGAGGAACTGCATAGATTCCAAACCCAGTATATGATTTTTTCCTTGATGATAAAAACTAGAACCATCTACAAAGAAATGGTACCTCTGCCACAGGCCTGATGTTCCCATGTCTCTCTTGTGAAGCCACAGCTGCTAACACATTAAGGCTTGGTTTACATTGGGGGTGGGGGATCAATCTAAGATACACAACTTCAGCTATGAGAATAGCGTAGCTGAAGTTGACGTAATTTGGATTGAATTAAAATTACTTACTTTGCATCCTTGTGGCATGCTGCAGCTCTCCTATCGACTTTGATTCCACCTCTTGCCGAGCTGGAGTTCAGCAGTCGACAGGAGAGCGACTGGAGATCGATTTATCACGTCTACACTACATGCGATAAATCGATCCCCAATAGATCGATCGCT
Source organism: Gopherus evgoodei (assembly GCF_007399415.2). Taxonomy (NCBI): domain Eukaryota; kingdom Metazoa; phylum Chordata; order Testudines; family Testudinidae; genus Gopherus; species Gopherus evgoodei. The sequence continues at coordinate 611,208 of NW_022060089.1, forward strand.
ACCCGCCGATACGGCAGGTAGTGTAGACATACCCTAAGACTCACTGCTACCTCCAGACAATAAAGTATCTCAGGATTTAGACTGAGCAACACTGGAGCCTTGACAATGGCTTGTTTCAGATGGGATACTGCTTCCGTGTGTTGCTCAGTCCATTGCCATTGGACATTTTAACTGTTGGTACAAGGGACCTGCAATGGAAGCAAAATTGGGAACGAAATCTCTGTGGTACCCAGTCAAACCCAAGAGGGATCTTAAAGCCATTGGGTTCTAAGGTACAGGCAACATTCGGATTGTGTCTACCTTATGCTGCACTGGGGTTCTACCCCATTTTGTTAAAGTGAGACCTAAGAAAGAGACACGTTTGACCATGAGCTGTGCCTTCAGGTCTGCTTCTTTTAGGACCTGCAGTACCTTGTCAAGCCTTTCCAAATGCTCCTACTTGGTACAGATTGCGGGACAAAGTCATTAACATATTGGAACAAAACTGTTTAGAAAATGGCGACAGTGCCCACCTCATTTGCATGTGAAATAATGTAGGAGAATTTTTATGGCCCTAGGGTAAATGAGTCCAGGAATATTGGACCCCTGGAAACTAAATACAAAATGGTGCTGGGAAATGCGGATGAATGGTAAAATCCCAAATCTGTTATAGATGTCATGAATATGTATGTATATGTCATCAGTACGTACAAAGATACCAGCCTATTGAGTAAATGTACCCTAACATTTTTGTGAGTGAGGAAAATAAATTTGGACATAGGAGGGCTCAAGCACCCATGGGCTATAAGAAGCACTGAGCCTTCTTGCAAAGAGAGCTTGTTTTTCCAAGCTTCTGTGGTTCTGAGTTACAGAGCTTGTTTTCTAAGCTCCATGCTTCTTCGGTCTTAGTTTCTTAGTCTATTAGTCTGTTCGTTTTAATTTTAAGTTTTAATTCAGTTAGTTAAATTAAACTCTTAAGATAGCCTCAATAGCTCTTAGCTTTAGCTTCTCCTAAACTCTGCCCCTCCCACTCAAGAAGTGAGGAACCTGGGCCTGAACTCCTGGCATGCTGAGGTGAGCCTGGCCCTTTGTCTCTTACCGCCAGATTAGCAAGGAACTGTGTGAGCATATTATGCAAAAGCTTTATAGTGTATAATGCTATATGTACCTTTAGATAATAGTGCTACATTTGTAATTCTAATTATTTTGCCATTCAGTTACTATATAAATACTATTCTATTTAGCTCAATAAAAGTCTTCCAGGCTATATTTGTCTCACTGTCAAATATCACAGGGGGACGGATAGCTCAGTGGTTGGAGCATTGGCCTGATAAACCAAGGACTGTGACTTCAATCCTTGAGGGGGCTGTTTAGGGATGTAGCACAAAAAAAAATAGTTGGGGATTGGTCCTGCTTTGAGCAGGGGGTTGGACTAGATGACTTCCTGAGATCCCTTCCAAGCCTGATATTCATGATTCATATGAACAGTGATTACAAGCCTGGATTCCAGGAATACAGTCTGCAGCAGTCCCCTGTGCTTTGGTCTCCTGCGGTTTGCCATTGGCCAAGACAGAGTTAAAGCTGATGCACACTGAGCCAATCAGCTGAGGTTCCCTGATGGCCAAGTGGCCCCAAAGGAAGTGTGCAAACATGCTTCATAAACAGTCGCCTTCCCTGTCTGAACAGACACTGCCAGTGGCCTGCGCTACCTCTCTGATGGCTCCTTGCCCTTTAGGGTGAAGACCTCTGGTGTCACCAGCTCCTCATCTAGCAGGAATTGGGAACGTTAGAAGATTTCACTGTCTTTAAAATGTGAAGTGAAGGGTAAAAGCTACAAGCTGTTTCCATTTGCAGATGTTCTGTGCAGCGGCAGAGGACTCAGCTGGGGTGACTCAGTGATGGGCTGGAGGGCAGACAGCACTGGGTAGCTTGGGAACCCCTCCCCTACATCCGCCCATGCTCCACGGTGAGTTGTTCAAGCTACACAGAAATGTGACATAAAAAGCAAGCTTGGAGTGTTAAAACCCTGATGCCCTGAGTCAGGATTTCTCCAGGGGTCCCATTTCTAAAAGTGCCATGTGCTCTGGCTCCAATCCTGCCAGGGGCTGAGTGAGAGAAGACCCCATGAAATATTAGTGACTAGTTCTCAAATTGTGTCAAGTTTATTTGCTTCTGGAAATTCAATCAGCAAATGCATTTTCAAAGGTTTTCTTCTCTGGTTTGATTGTGAAGGCAGGAATTCAGACCTGCCTTGCCTCATGGTAATAGGTGAGATAGGGTACATTGCTTTTTCCTGACTGGCTGAGGGCTCTTGCACTACTGCCCTGTAGATACCTCTAAGAGTTATATGGCTACCGGTATCGCTGCTCCCACCCTGTTCTCCGAGCATCAGATGTCAGGCCTCATACCCTTCCCTCTCAATCCTCACACCCTCATCCTGGGCCCTGGGCTTCCGAATACTTACCCAGCAGTCTAAGTGGGTTCGGCACCTGGGAGTCTGTGAGTAGTGGTGAGATGAGTGACCAGCCAGCCTTCTTAAATCAAAATACTGTTTAATCTGAACAGCAGGAAGAAAGAGTTACATGGGAGAATAAGAGGGTTTTCAAACAACAGTCAGTACACGTCTCCAACCGCAAACCCTCCCACTCTGACAGGGACCCAGACAGTCCGAGGGCCTTCAGATTTCCCCAGCATCATCTGTGCCTGTCAGTCTGAAGAGCTTCTCAGCAACAGCCGCCCCAGCTCTGGACAGACTCCCAGCGCTGGTTAAACAAGCTGTGTAATGTGGCTGGAGCCCAGAAATAGGCTCTTCTCAGCTTGTAGCTCCGGTGTCATCTCTCAATCTCCTTGAGGTGCTGACTCAGAGATGTATCAGAGGGTAGCCGTGTTAGTCTGGATCTGTAAAAGCAGCAAAGAATCCTGTGGCACCTTATAGACTAACAGACGTTTTGGAGCATGAGCTTTCGTGGGTGAATACCCACTTCCTCAGATGCATGTAATGGAAATATCCAGGGGCAGGTATATATATGTGTGCTAACAAGCAAGCTAGAGATAACGAGGTCAGTTCAATCAGGGAGGATGAGGCCCTGTTCTAGCAGTTGAGGTGTGAAAACCAAGAGAGGAGAAACTGGTTCTGTAATTGGCAAGCCATTCACAGTCTTTGTTCAATCCTGAGCTGATGGTGTCAAATTTGCAGATGAACTGAAGCTCAGCAGTTTCTCTTTGAAGTCTGGTCCTGAAGTTTTTTTGCTGCAGGATGGCCACCTTAAGGTCTGCTATAGTGTGGCCAGGGAGGTTGAAGTGCTCTCCTACAGGTTTTTGTATATTGCCATTCCTAATGTCTGATTTGTGTCCATTTATCCTTTTCCGTAGAGACTGTCCAGTTTGGCCGATGTACATAGCAGAGGGGCATTGCTGGCATATGATGGCGTATATTACATTGGTGGATGTGCAGGTGAATGAACCAGTGATGGTGTGGCTGATCTGGTTAGGTCCTGTGATGGTGTCGCTGGTGTAGATATGTGGGCAGAGTTGGCATCGAGGTTTGTTGCATGGATTGGCTCCTGAGCTAGAGTTATTATGGTGTGGTGTGCAGTTACTGGTGAGAATATGTTTCAGGTTGGCAGGTTGTCTGTGGGCAAGGATTGGCCTGCCACCCAAGGCCTGTGAAAGTGTGGGATCATTGTCCAGGATGGGTTGTAGATCCTTGATGATGCGTTGGAGGGGTTTTAGCTGGGGGCTGTATGTGATGGCCAGTGGAGTCCTGTTGGTTTCTCTCTTGGGTTTGTCTTGCAGTAGGAGGCTTCTGGGTACACGTCTGGCTCTGTTGATCTGTTTCCTTATTTCCTCGTGCGGGTATTGTAGTTTTGAGAATGCTTGGTGGAGATTTTGTAGGTGTTGGTCTCTGTCTGAGGGGTTAGAGCAGATGCGGTTGTACCTCAGTGCTTGGCTGTAGACAATGGATCGTGTGATGTGCCCGGGATGGAAGCTGGAGGCATGAAGGTAGGCATAGCAGTCGGTGGGTTTTCGATATAGGGTGGTGTTAATGTGACCATCACTGATTTGCACCGTGGTGTCAAGAAAGTGGACCTCCCGTGTAGATTGGTCCAGGCTGAGGTTGATGGTGGGGTGGAAGCTGTTGAAATCATGGTGGAATTTTTCCAGAGTCTCCTTCCCATGGGTCCAGATGATGAAGATGTCATCAATGTAGCGTAGATAGAGAAGGGGTGTGAGTGGACGAGAGCTGAGGAAGCGTTGTTCCAGGTCGGCCATGAAGATATTGGCATATTGTGGGGCCATGCGGGTGCCCATAGCAGTGCCACTGATCTGGAGATATATATTGTCATCAAATTTGAAATAGTTGTGTGTAAGTATAAAGGCACAGAGCTCAGCAGCCAGTTGTGCTGTGGCATCATCAGGGATAGTGTTCCTGACAGCTTGTATTCCATCTGTGTGTGGGATGTTTGTGTAGAGAGCCTCTACATCCATGGTGGCTAGGATGGTGTTTTCTGGGAGGTCACCAATGCATTGTAGTTTCCTCAGGAAATCAGTGGTGTCGCGGAGATAGCTGGGAGTGCTGGTGGCATAGGGTCTGAGTAGAGAGTCCATATATCCAGACAGTCCTTCAGTGAGAGTGCCAATGCCCGAGATGATGGGGTGTCCAGGATTTCCGGGTTTGTGGATCTTGGGTAGTAGATAGAATAACCCTGGTCGGGGCTCTAGGGGTATGTTGATTTCTTCTGGTGTTAGTGTAGGGAGTGTCCTGAGTAGATGCTGTAGTTTCTTAGTGTATTCCTCAGTGGGATCTGAGGGAAGTGGCCTGTAGAATTTGGTATTGGAGAGTTGTCTGGCTGCCTCCTTTTGATAGTCAGACCTGTTCATGATGACAACGGCACCTCCTTTATCAGCCTCTTTGATGATAATGTCAGGGTGGTTTCTGAGGCTGTGCATGGCATTGCGTTCTGCACGACTGAGGTTGTGAGGCAAGCGATGTTGTTGTTCCACGATTTCTGCCTGTGCACGCCGGCGGAAGCATTCAATGTATAGGTCCAGGCTGTCATTTCGACCCTCAGGAGGAGTCCATGTGGAGTTCTTTTTCTTGTGCTGTTGGTGGGAGGGCACCCGTGTATCAGTGCACTGTTCAGTGTTGTCCTGGAAGTATTCTTTGAGTCGGAGACAGCGAAAGTAGGCTTCCAGATCGCCACAGAACTGTATCATGTTGGTGGGGGTGGCAGGGCAGAAAGAGAGTCCCCGAGATAGGACAGACTTTTCTTCTGGGCTGAGTGTGTAGTTGGATAGATTGACGATATTGCTGGGTGGGTTAGGGGTACCACTGTTGTGGCCCCATGTGGCAGGTAGGAGTTTAGACAGCTTACAGTCCTTTTTCCTTTGAAGAGAGGTGAAGTGAGTAATGTAGATCTCCTGTCTTATTCTAGTGAAGTCCATTTGTATAGAAGTTTGGTTATTAATGAGAGTCTCCAGGTTGGAGAGCTCTTTTTTGATGTTTTCCTGTTTGCTGTATAGGATGCTGATCAGGTGGTTCCTCAGTTTTTTTGATAGAGTATGACATAATCTCTCACTGTGGTCTGTGTAGTATGTAGATAGCAGTGGATTTTTTACCTTTAGTCCATTCGGTATGATGTCCATCCGTTTGCATTTGGAAAGGAAGATGATATCTGTCTGTATTTGTGCAAGTTTCTTCATGAGGTTGATGGATTTCCATTCCATACGGCTAAATGCAGTGCCTTGCATGGTGTCAAGTATCAGAGGGTAGCCGTGTTAGTCTGGATCTGTAAAAGCAGCAAAGAATCCTGTGGCACCTTATAGACTAACAGACGTTTTGGAGCATGAGCTTTCGTGGGTGAATACCCACTTCCTCAGATGCATGTAATGGAAATATCCAGGGGCAGGTATATATATGTGTGCTAGCAAGCAAGCTAGAGATAACGAGGTCAGTTCAATCAGGGAGGATGAGGCCCTGTTCTAGCAGTTGAGGTGTGAAAACCAAGAGAGGAGAAACTGGTTCTGTAATTGGCAAGCCATTCACAGTCTTTGTTCAATCCTGAGCTGATGGTGTCAAATTTGCAGATGAACTGAAGCTCAGCAGTTTCTCTTTGAAGTCTGGTCCTGAAGTTTTTTTGCTGCAGGATAGCCACCTTAAGCTCTGCTATAGTGTGGCCAGGGAGGTTGAAGTGCTCTCCTACAGGTTTTTGTATATTGCCATTCCTAATGTCTGATTTGTGTCTATCCCGGGCACATCACACGATCCATTGTCTACAGCCAAGCACTGAGGTACAACCGCATCTGCTCTAACCCCTCAGACAGAGACCAACACCTACAAAATCTCCACCAAGCATTCTCAAAATTACAATACCCGCATGAGGAAATAAGGAAACAGATCAACAGAGCCAGACGTGTACCCAGAAGCCTCCTATTGCAAGACAAACCCAAGAGAGAAACCAACAGGACTCCACTGGCCATCACATACAGCCCCCAGCTAAAACCCCTCCAACGCATCATCAAGGATCTACAACCCATCCTGGACAATGATCCCACACTTTCACAGGCCTTGGGTGGCAGGCCAATCCTTGCCCACAGACAACCTGCCAACCTGAAACATATTCTCACCAGTAACTGCACACCACACCATAATAACTCTAGTTCAGGAACCAATCCATGCATCAAACCTCGATGCCAGCTCTGCCCACATATCTACACCAGCGACACCATCACAGGACCTAACCAGATCAGCCACACCATCACTGGTTCATTCACCTGCACATCCACCAATGTAATATACGCCATCATATGCCAGCAATGCCCCTCTGCTATGTACATTGGCCAAACTGGACAGTCTCTACAGAAAAGGATAAATGGACACAAATCAGACATTAGGAATGGCAATATACAAAAACCTGTAGGAGAGCACTTCAACCTCCCTGGCCACACTATAGCAGACCTTAAGGTGGCCATCCTGCAGCAAAAAAACTTCAGGACCAGACTTCAAAGAGAAACTGCTGAGCTTCAGTTCATCTGCAAATTTGACACCATCAGCTCAGGATTGAACAAAGACTGTGAATGGCTTGCCAATTACAGAACCAGTTTCTCCTCTCTTGGTTTTCACACCTCAACTGCTAGAACAGGGCCTCATCCTCCCTGATTGAACTGACCTCGTTATCTCTAGCTTGCTTGCTAGCACACATATATATACCTGCCCCTGGATATTTCCATTACATGCATCTGAGGAAGTGGGTATTCACCCACGAAAGCTCATGCTCCAAAACGTCTGTTAGTCTATAAGGTGCCACAGGATTCTTTGCTGCTGACTCAGAGATGGTTTTCTTGAGCTGTAGTTTCTTTTGCTGCTTTTTTTCTAGCAGCCTGCTATTAAACTAGGAAGAGCCATAGTAGAGCCATAACATAATCATCCCAATAGTTAACTCAATGTAGCTCTTCAGCAAATATCGCAAGAACTGGGTTTAACATGCACGTTGATTATGGCAACTCAGTTCCATGTCTGTCCCAATTCCCAGGTGCTATGGATTTTATGAATACAGGACAGACACTGTAAGAGAGAGAGATAGAGAGCAATAGCCTACTTTCATGTGGGAAATGAAGTTCCATTTCCATGAATACTCCTGTATTTGACTTTGAAATCCACTTCCTGCAAACCCTCATCGTGCCTGAATAACAGTTGCTGGGGTCACTATGTACTAAAGAGTCAGAGCTCAGGGAATGAGTATTTTCTATGCTGATCCCAATGTCTGTTATCACTCCAGATACAGGCTACAGACTGTGTGACACTCTGCACCTAGGGGGAACACCCAGCACCCCCATGTTAATCCTTGTAAAATGATTGTGTGGTATCCAGTGCAAAGTTTGTCATGTCGGGTGTCTTCGGAAGGCTCATGATGCACTTAACATGGTTGTTATAGTGATGCTATAGTAATTGTTACAGTGACGTTATAGTAAGGTTACAGGTTATAATTTCATGTATATAGTTATGAGGCTTAAAATATGTCCTCATGGCTTAAAATAAGCCTAGACAAAAAATCTCCAAGAGCAGAGGGGCAGTTCACACCTCATCAATGTGTGTATGGAACAAAGCCAGCCAGCCTCACAGGAACAATGGACACTGGCCTAGGCAGCAACAAAAGAATCTGTTGGACTCTCAAGGGAGTCACCTCCCTTCCTTTGGTCAGTTTGGGACTGAGATGAGGTAACGCTCACCTGACTCTGAAGCAGGGGGGCAAAGCCAAGAGGGCAGAAAGGACATGACAAAAGGGAGAGACTTTGCCAGGCTCTCTCTCTCTCTCTCTCTCTTCCAACTCTATTTACAGACATCATCACCAAGCAACTGAAGTGCTGACCAAAGGGGAGAGCCTGGCTGGAGGGCAGCCAGCCAGCCTGTGGTAAGAAGCATCTAAGTTTGTAGGGACATTGAAAGTGTTAAGATCAGCTTAGAATGTGTTGTGCTTTTATTTCATCTGACCAAATCTGACTTGTTATGCTCTGACTTACAATCACTTAAAATTTATCTTTGTACTTAATAAATCTGTTTGTTTATTCTACCTGAAGCAGTGTGTTTGGTTTGAAGTGTGTCAGAGACTCCCTTGGGGATAACAAGCCTGGTACATATCAATTTCTTTGTTAAACTGATTAACTTATATAAGCTTGCAGTGTCCAGCAGGCATAACTGGACGCTGCAAGACCGAGGTTCCTAGGGTTGTGTCTAGGAGAGGAGATATTGGCTAGTGTCATTTGTTGCAAGTAGCTGGGAGCAACTTTCATGTCAGTGGCTGTGTGTGAACAGCCTGGGAGTGGGAGGTTCTCACAGCAGTGCAGGGTAAGGCTGGCTCCCAGGCAAGGCTTGGAGTGACCTAGCAGATCACTGGTCCAGATAACACCAGAGGGGAATGTTACAAACTGACAAAACCGAACCTGAGGAGACACAGTCAGATATTAACCCAGGGACAGAGGAGCTACTTGATTTTTGTTTGTTGACAAACGACTGAATGAGGAGTGAGACGCTGCAATCTTTTCAGGTTGTGAAGAAATCCAGATGACAGGAGCTGCATTTTAAGTCCCATTGTAACCTGAGAAATCATCTCTGAAAGAAGATCAGAGGGAAAGAATGGGTTCATATGTGTGTGCTAAAGTATAGATGTGTAAATGTTATGCCAAAACTTTTATCTGCAATACAAATATTACAGATCAAACTTGCATTGCATGCCTGTATACTGAAAGCCAGCAGCAGAGTTTTTGGAATTGCTACAGGAAGGAGCAGTGGTAACTTTACTGCTTAATGGCTTTCGCTTTAGAAAGTATTTCAGAAGTGCTCCACATACTTTTTGCAATGGGTTAGTACTGTTAACTCTTTGTTCAGTGAACAGTTGTATGATACTGTCTCCTGGTAACTGACCAGAAGCTGTTTGTAACATTTACAATTCAGTGTCATGAACACAGTCCCTCTGCTATACCTGTACGAGGCTTTGCAAAAAGTCCTGGGAGAACAGATCCACTGATTTGTGTTTTAGCAAAGAGTCGAGCTGAAGTGCAGGAAAGGGGACTGTAAGGGTGGTTGTATAGAATGGACACCCACCACCTGTTACATGAGAACAACTGAAGTAACTTGCACACTCAACTGGATATTAGTGTTTTCACTGTTCACTCATTTGTGATGCCATCCTCTCCCCCATCCAGCTGAAGTAACTGTCTGTGATAGGCTGTGACTTCCCAGATATTTACAGACTCTTGCATGGAGAGAGGATGCAGGTCCTATGAGGATGAAGAGAATCCTGTGTGATGATCAAACTCTCTGGATTCAGTCAACCCTGGCCAGCTAAAGCACTTCAGCTTCTCTTGGAGGGATTCTTGGTGACAGAGTGTATCACCAGGAACAGTTGTAAGGGAAAGTTAACAGAGCCTGTCTCTGATCGAAACTGAACATGGAAATCTGGAGTGATGCAGTAGAAGTCAATGTTATTGAATTCTAAACCTGGTCTTAAGAATTTATCCCATGTGCTGCAACGAGGCAGTGACATAAGTTGGACTCTCAGCAGTGGAGAAGATAAATAATTATATATAATGAGGCTAATGAAACAAGTTTATAAATCTCTTTGATGCAGGGCAGATAATACAATGACCTTTTTCACCATGCATTTGCCATGTGTTTACACTGGGAAATGTTCAGAAGTGGAGGCCTGGAAAGGGTGTTGGTTTTTTTTAGTGGGAACGACATAATTGTAAAATCAAACTGTGCTCAAGCAGGCTGCAGAACTCCCAACCATAATATATCAACGACGCAAAGAGCTTAGCAGGATTCAAAGAGGGACTGGATTTGTTTATATGAGAGACCAGAAAATCCAAATACAGTAGTGAGGATTTAAAAAAAAAACTCATGAAAAGGCCCTAACCTTCCTGATTTACACCCCAAAAATGTCTAGTTAGTGGCTGTCATGGAGATATTTTCCCTGGGAGCAGGTTTTCTCACAGCTGTCTATTTCAGGGCTTCTTCCAATCTTCTTCAGCAGTATCTGGACCTGGCCACTGAATTTTGGGCTAGATGGACTGCAGGTCTGATCCAGTCTGGCAGTGCCTGTCTTCCTCACAGTGGTGTAAATCCAAGACTATGTTTTTGCTGATCTTCCTTGAGCTCTTGGGAATCTCTAGATTTGCACTCAGAGCAGAATGATGTCTCGTTAAATATAATCTAGTCTCCGGTTCATTTTCCTTTCAGGAAGAAAAGTTCAAAACTCCTCGGACCAGCCCAGTACATTATGTCAGCTGTCAATGACACCAAATTCACACCTGCTGTGTTCCTTCTCACTAGGATATCTGGACAGGAAGACGTCCATCTCTGGATGTCTGTCCCCTTGTGTTTAATGTATGTTATTTCGATAGTAGGAAATTCAGTCATTCTGTTCATTATAAAAATAGATCCAAGCCTCCATGAGCCCATGTACACTTTCCTTTCCTTTCCTGTTGGCCATCTCAGACCTTGGCTTATCGATATCCACCATACCAACAATGCTGGGCATATTCTTGGTTAATTTTAGGGAGATCAGCTTCAATGCCTGTTTTGCCCAGCTGTTCTTCATCCACTCTCTTCAATGCATTAAATCCTCCGTGCTTTTGTTGATGGCCTTTGACCGCTTCATCGCAATCTATAACCCCCTGAGATATGCTTCTATCTTAACCCTGCCAAGAATAGCCAAGATGGGACTGGTGTGTGTGTTAAGAGGGGTGGCCGTAATGCTCCCACTCACCATTCTCCTGAAACAGTTCCGATACTGTCAAGCCAATGTCCTCTCCCATTCCTATTGCCTGCACCACGAGGTCATGAAGATGGCTTGTGCAGACATCACAGTCAACAATATCTTTGGCTTGTTTACCAAACTCTTAACAATGGGGTTGGACTTGCTGCTCATCTTCCTCTCTTATGTGATGATCCTGAAAACAGTGCTGAGCATCGCGTCCAATGATCAATGCCTCAGGGCCTTGAACACCTGCATCTCCCACCTCTGTGTCATCCTGCTCTTCTACACACCAGATATCAGCTTGGTCGTGATGTACAGATTCTGGAACAGCTCTTCTCACTTGCTTCAGATTGCTCTGAGCTACATCTCCCTGCTGGTCCCGCCCCTGATGAACCCAGTTGTGTACAGCGTGAAAAGCAAACACCTTCGTGCAAGGATAATCAGAGTGTTCGCCAAGTGAAGAATCAGTTCATCACCCATCTCCAGCTCTTGCCACCCTTTCCATCCTGGACCCTTCCAAGTGAGACAACATGGCATACTGATTACCACTCTATAGAGACAGGTTCAGATGGGATCTAAAGCAGTAGTCTTCAAACTCTTTTTCTGTGGAGCCAGTTGAAGAAAATTGATGGTGCCTGTGACCCAATGGAACTAGGACTGAGGGGTTTAGGGAGAGCAAGGGGCTCAGGGATGGGGCAAAGGGTTGGGGTGCAGGGGTGAGGACAGCAAGGTGGGTTGGGTATGAGGGGTTCAGAGTGTGGGAGGGGAGTCTGGCCTGGGGCAGTGGGTTGCGGTTCGGGAGAGGGTCACGGCTCTGGGCTAAGGGTGTATCTCTGAGTTGGGGCCAGGGATGAGGGGTTTGGGGTACAGGAAGGGGTTCCAGGTTTGGGGGAGGCTCAGGGCTGGGGCAGAGGGTTGGGGCGTGGTTTGGGGCATGGACTTACCTCTGGCAAATCCCGGTCAGCAGTGCAGCTGGGATGCAGAGGCAGGCTTCACTGTGCCTTGGAAGTGGCCAGCAGGAGGCACAGGTCCTAGATGGAAGTGCGCAAGCGGCTTCAGACGACTCTAACCCACCGGCACCGTCCCATCTCCCCCAGTTCCCATTGGCTGGTTCCTGGCCAATGGGAGTGCAGAGCCAGTGCTCAGGGCAGGGGCAGTGCATAGAGCCCCATGGCCCCCCGCTGAGAAGCAAAACCTCCGCTGGCCACTTCTGGGGTGCAGAGCGGTGCTGGGAAAGGTAAGGACTAGCCTGCCTCAGCTGGGCAGCACCACTGACGGGAGTTTTAATATTCCAGTCAGTGGTGCTGACCAAAGCAAGGTGATCCAGTGACTTCCATGCCGCGACCCAGTACCGGGTCGCAACCCACGGTTTGAAAAACACTGGTCTAAGGCATGGAGCAATGGGTAAGGGGCTCCCCACCTGCTGGTGAGGGAGGACAGGACACTGGAGGAAGGAAACCAAGGCAGGCAGCAGCATTTACAAAGTGAGTTTGTTCGTGGAGAGTGAGGGGATGGGTGAGATGTTGTCCCATAATTAGCTCTATCTCTGGCTGCTCCAGTCTCAGAATTCCTCTCGATACAGCCAATAAAGAGAAGGGATGTGGATGTTGTTTCCCATTACACCTGGCCTGTCACTGACGCATCTCTGGTTAAACACCCACAGGCCATAAAAAAATCTGCAGTCACAGTCCTGGACCTTCATGAGTGCTCTGGGTGCTGCATTAGGTGTGGACAGGGGCTATTCCAGGGGCATGGACACCCACTCTTCCCCTGCACCCTCAGCCAGATGCTTGTGACTGAATCGTGTCAGAGATATGATTATCACAGGAGCCCAGGAAAAACCATTCAGGAAGCCTCCCCATCCCCGCTGATTGCTCTGCATACCACACACCTGTTCATCCCACTTCCTACCGAGGCAGGACATAACTGTGTGTGAATGAGGGTCTGACGCAGAAGAGTCCTGGCAAAGGACTCAGGCCCAGATTCCCTATCCCTACCTCTCACCTCTATTTGTGCATCCCCAGCTGATTGGAAAGGGTGTAAACAGTCCGCACTTCCTGGTGGGGGCACGACTAGCTCCTATCCCAGGCCAGCCCAGTCAATGAAGGGGGATCACCTTTTCAATAGGTAAAAGTGGGACACATAGGAGCCCCGTTCCTCTATGACCCTGCCCATCCCTTGTCTTCCCCCTTGAAGCCCTACCCTCTGCTCCACCTGTTCCCTCTCTTCCCCGCCCTCCGCCCCATCTCTTCCCCCAAGACTGCACCCCCTGCTTCTCCTCATTACCCAAGGCTCCACCCCCTCTCCAGGCCTGAAGCCAGAGACAGGCCATGGGAAGAGCTGCCCAGGGAGCCAGAGCCACTATGTGGATTCCCAGACCTTCCTCATGCCCGGGAAAGGGGAATGGGGGGGGCATGAGAAGCCCTCAGCCTGTGTTCCCACCCCCCAAGATGTTCAGCTCAGGGAAGATGGAAAATCCGGGGCTCCGCACAGCAGCCTCAGCTCCCTGGGCAGCTCTCACCACTGCCTGGCTCTAGCCTGGCCGCGTATCAGACCCTCATGGGAAGTGGAGGAGCAGGGGGCAGGGCCTATGGGAAGGGATAGGGGAGTTCATGGGCCTCAGGGGAAAAGGAGGAGCAGGTGGTGCAGCAAAGCTGAAACAATGCTAACCACAGCAAGCAGGGAGATGGGGTCTCCTGAGTAAAGGAGGAGAATGGAGCTGGAGGGATGAAAAGCCTGTGTTTTGAAGACTGAATTAATGTGACCCCCACAAAGGGGCTCTTGTTTTAAGTATCCCAGGCTGAAAGTAAGTCACTGCAAGGACCTTAGAGGGAAGGGCAGGGAGCCTGCAGGGCTACCTCAGACCCCAGGGGGGTACTCTGGGGTAGCCCCCATCTGCAGGGACTCGGGCAGAGTGGGCTGTGCTCTTGGAAGCTGTCATCATAAGCTGCAGGTCAGCCCAGCCCCCAGGCTGCTCTAGGCTCCACTGAAGCATGGGGAGAACAGGCCAGTGAATCAAACCCCTGTAACTGGCTCCTTGCCATCCCTGCTCTCTGCAGCACGGGGGGAGCTCTGCTGGCACAGCAGAGAATCCAGCTGGACCTGTCACCACTCAGATGGCTGGAAGGCTGGTCCTGCGATCTGGGCACTGCTCTGCGACTCAGGATTTTATTTCCATGCTATGTGTGACCATGGGGAAGCTCCTGTCTCTGAGCTTCTGCACAAGTGGATAAATGCCCTGCCCTACCTCACAGGGGTGGCAGGAGAATAAATAAAATTCCAGGTGCTCAGATACTCGGTGACCTAAGATTAGGTCTATGTCAGGGTTCCAAAGAAAAACACACCTGCCATGTGTCTTACCACAGCCTCCTGTGACAGCTGCTTCTCGGCAGCCCTGTGACTCCAGCACAGTGGTGTCTGTGGCAGATGTGGGGGTGCTCGGAGGTCACAGTGAGGGATGGGTAGTGGATTTCTGAGGGGAGTCTTGGAGCATCATGGGGATGATAGGAGTTTCAGCACAATCACCAGACCGGTGTTTGCAAGACATTGAGGCTGAATGGGTCTAACTGCCAAACAATGGATCAATGGCCACCTGAGCCTCATCTTAGATGGTCTGGCTGGGAGAAAGCAGTCTGAGGGCAAAGGTCAGCTTCAGACCTTGGCCTCTAACATGAAAGGGGGACTCAGGATCCAGAGAGCTCCAAAGTTACGCACAGATCTCCGTGATCCACTGGTAGCTAGGCCTACCCACCCACAATTTCTGTGGCACCACAACTGCTCTAGGACCCTCTCCAGCTCCCTGTTAGCACAGGTTCATCAGAGATGTGCTATCAGGACCTGTTACAGGAGACGCTGCCCGCAGGATCTGCTGAAGGGGAGTTGTACAGGGTGGAGGGGGCTGCACAGAGATGGGAAGGCT
This sequence comes from Gopherus evgoodei, assembly GCF_007399415.2. Classification (NCBI taxonomy): domain Eukaryota; kingdom Metazoa; phylum Chordata; order Testudines; family Testudinidae; genus Gopherus; species Gopherus evgoodei. Next base: position 626,364 of record NW_022060089.1, read on the forward strand.
GGTTAATGTAGCTGATGGGAACAATATCCAAGCCCTAGACTGGTTGGAAGATTTCAACCTTTCCCTACACAGTGTGCAGCAAGAGACTCCATCAGTGCAAACTTCATTTATGTTATCCAGGAGAGGGAGATAAAAAGGCTCCAATTTCTCTTGGGGATCCAGGCAGCTGCAGGTGGGCAAAGTCATGGCAGCTGAGCTTTCAGAGAAAAATGATGCGTCTTCTATGAAAACTCACCCAAGAAAATGGATGAAAAGGAAACAGTTTGTGGGGGGGGGACCTGTTTTCAAGCCCAGCTCTAGCTCAAACCATGAACCTCTGTCTCTCGTGCTGCAGGACCACACCCCTAGCTGGCAGCACTAGCCCCCCATCAGCATCCCACACTCAGCAGCCCTTTCAGGTGACTATATTTCCCAAAGAGAAAATGGGAGACGCTGCCACTGGAATACTGTAGGGGACTCCCCCTCTCCAGCTCTGCCTCACCCCTGTGAGGTGTTGCCATCTGCACTAGCCTCTCTCAAACATTCCTCCACTCCCTCTTCCCCAGTTTTTTGACAGAAGTGGACACTTGTCCTGTTTGCTGTTGCCAACTGATCAAGTCAGCAAGAGCAAATAATAGAAATGTCTCCTTTTGGGAAAAAAAAAGGGTCTGTCCTGGCCAGAACGGTAGGTGGGGTCAAACAACCATGGATGTCTGCTAGGGCAGCTGCAGCAGCTCTATAACAGAGAGAGCCCCTGTAGGAGAACACTTCAACCTCCCTGGCCATAATATAGCAGATCTTCAGGTGGCCATCCTGCAGCAAAAAAACTTCAGGACCAGACTTCAAAGAGAAACTGCTGAGCTTCAGTTCATCTGCAAATTTGACACCATCAGCTCAGGATTGAACAAAGACTGTGAATGGCTTGCCAACTACAAAACCAATTTCTCCTCCCTTGGTTTTCACATCTCAACTGCTAGAACAGGGCCTCATTCTCCCTGATTGAACTAACCTCGTTATCTCTAGCTTGCTTGCATATATATACCTGCTCCTGGAAATTTCCACTACATGCATCTGACGAAGTGGGTATTCACCCACGAAAGCTCATGCTCCAAAACGTCTGTTAGTCTGTAAGGTGCCACAGGACTCTTTGCTGCTTTTGGGGATTCTGGGTCCCCCTTTCCATTCCTCAGGGAGAAGGGAAGAGAACCCCTCTCCTGAAACAATCTGAAGAAATTTCCATGTAGGGAGCTTTGTGGACTCTCTCTTCCCTTGCTGACCCCTTGGGTTTGTAGTGCAGGGAAGGGGGTTGCTGAGGACAAATCTGTTCTTATATTATTATTATGATTCTATTTTATCTTATTTCAGCAAGATCAAAGTGTGACAGCATCATTGTTACCATTTGGTTTCCACTCCCCTGAGACTGCTAATCAGAGCCATATGAACAGTGATGACAAGCTCCGAGTCCAGGAATAGAGCCCGTAGCAGGCTGCGAAATGCAGTACGGGTGGGTAGGATCACTGCACATCCCCTGCGATTTGTTCCCCTGCTGTTTGCCATTGGTTGTGATGGGGGTTAAAGCTGGTGCACACTGAGCCAAGCAACTGAGGTTCCCTGATGGCCAAGTGGCCCCCAAGGGAATGTGCAGACATGCTTCCTAAAGTCACTTGCATCCCTGTCTGAACAAATTCTGCCTGTGCAACCTCTCCGATGACTCCTTGTCCTTTAGGGTGAAGATCTCTGGTGTCAGCAGCTCCCTTTCTAGCAGGAACTGGGTACGCTGGCAGGTTTCACTATCTTTAAAATGCGAAGTGAAGGGGAATTGGCTGCAAGCCATTTATATTTGCAGATGTTCTGTGCAGCGGCAGAGGACTCAGCTGGGCTGTCGGGTGACTCAGTGATGGGGCTGGAGGGCAGGCAGCACTAGGTAGATTGTGAATCCCTCCCCTACATCTGCCCACTCAACAGTGGACTACTGAATCTACACAGAAATCTGACTGTCAAAGTGACCTGTGAGTGTTAAAACCCCAATCCCCCGTGTCAGGATTTCTCAAGACGTGCCGTGTGCTCTGGGCTTCATCCTGCCAGGCACTGAGCTAAGGAAAACACCAATATAATATCAGTGACTTGTTCCTAAATTGCCTCAGGTTTATTCCTTCCTAGAAATGTAATCGGCAAATGTATTTTCATTTGAAAAGTTTTTAGTCTCTGGGTCAATTGTACATGCAGGAATTCAGAGCTTTGTTGCTCTGTGGTAACAGGTCTTATAGAACATATGTCTGTTTCCTGACTGTCTGAGGGCTCTAGACTCTCTCCCCTGTAGATACCTCTCAGAGTAACAGGGCAACCAGTATCTCTGCCCCCTCTCTGGTCTCTGAGTGCCAGATGACCATCTTGTAGCCTTCCCTCTCATAGGGTGCAATCCTGTGATCTTCCCACTCTCAGACGGGGCCCTGGGCTACAGCACACTGCTTGATGACTGTGCTTGCCGAGCAGGTCTGAGTGGGTTCGGCTCCTGTGGTTCTTCCCTTTGGGAGCCTGTGAGTAGTGGCGGGACGGGTGACCAGCCAGTCTTCTAGACACAAAATACTGTTTAATCTGAAGAGTAGGAATAAAGCAGAACATAGGAGAATAAGCCGCGTTTAAATAGTATCTGAAGAAGGGTTTTTTTTTACCCACAAAAGCTTATGCCCAAATGAATCTGTTAGTCTTTAAGGTGCCAAAGGACTCCTTGTTGTTTTGGGCTATAAATAGGGCATTAAAACAATTATCCTGATTATTTGCATGATAAAAAAAATTGCAATTAATCACACTGTTAAAAAATTATATAATACCATTCATTTAAATCTATATAATGATTTGAATAACAACACAGAACACAAAGTGTACAGTGCTCACTTTATATTTATTTTTGCTTGTTGATATGTGGAGTGTAAAACAGGAACAAAAGAAATAGTAGTTTTCAATTCACTTATTTTTAGAATTCACTGAATCTGGAATTAAATAGAAAAAATAACTGCACCCAAAAATAAAACAGTGTAAAACTTTAGAGCTTTACAAGTCCACTCAGCCCTACTTGTTGTTCAGCCAATAGCTCAGACAAGTTTGTTTACATTTGCGGGAGATAATGCTGCCTGCTTTGTGTTCACAATGTCTCCTAAAGTGAGATCAGATGTTCACATGGCACTTTTGTAGCCGGCATCGCAAGGTATTTCCGTGCCATATGCGCTAAAGATTCTTATGTCCCTTGATGCTTCAACCACCATTTCAGGAGACACGTGTCCATCCTGACGATGGGTTTTGCTTAATAGTTATCCAAAGCAGCGTGGACGATGCACGCTTATTTGTCACCCCCAGAAGGTTGATTTTCTTTTGCGGTGGTTCAGGTTCAGTAGTTTCCACATTGGAATGTTGCTCTTTTAAGACTTCTGAAAGCATGTCCCACACTCCATCTCTCTCACAGTTTGGAAAGCGCTTCAGATTCTTAGATCTTGGGTCAAGTGCTGTAGCTATCTTTAGAAATCTCACAGTGGTACCTTCTTTGTGTTTTGTCAAAGCTTCAGTGAAAGTATTCTAAAAATGAACAAGATGTGCTGGGGCATCGTCTCAGACTGCCATGACACACAATATTTGGCAGAATGCCGGTGAAACAGAGCAAGAGACATACAATTTTTCCCCAAGGAGTTCAGTCAGAAATGTAATTAACACATTTTTTTAACAAGCCTCATCAGCATGGAAGCATGTCCTCTCAAATGGTGTCGAAGCATAGAAATATCTAGCATACCTGGCAAGTAAATATCTTGCAAAGCTGGCTACAGCAATGCCATGCAAAGACTTGTTCTCACTTTCAGGTGACATGGTAAATAAGAAGCTGGAGCATTATTTCCTATAAATGTGAACAAACTTCCTTCTCCTAGTGATTGGCTGCACACGACGTGGGACTGAGTGAACTTGCAGGTTGCACATCCGCGATAAAGTGGTGAACTGAAAAATATTATTTATTCTGCTTGGGTTTTTTACAGTGCAAATATTTGTAACAAAATACTAATGTAAAGTGAGCAGTGTACACTTTGTATTCTCTGTTTTTATTGAAATCAATATATTTGAAAATGTAAAAAACTATCTTAAATATTTAATACATTTCAGTTGATATTCTATTATTGTTTAAGAGTGAGATTAAAAATGTGATTATTGTGATTTATTCTTTTGTGTTAATTGCATGAAGCTCTGGCATAACAAGCTGTGTAACTGGGCTCGAGCCTGGAAATAGGCTCTTCCCAGCCTGTAGCTCTGGTGCTGTCTCTCAACCTCCTTGATGTACTTACTGAGAAATGGCTTTTCTTGAGCTGTTGCTACTCTTCCTGCTTGTTTTCCAGCAGCCTGCGGTTAAACGAAGATAAGCCGTCCTGTCTGAACCCAGCATATCCAGCAAATAAACATTCCAATAGTTAACCCAATGTAGCTACTGGGTTTAACATGCATCTTTTTTATGGCTGCTCAGCTCCATGTCTGTCCCAATGCCGTTCCTGGGTTGTATGGATGCTACGAATACAGGGCAGAAACAGTTAGAGAGCACTAGACTATTTTCATGTGACAGGTTTCAGAGTGGTAGCTGTGTAAGTCTGTATTAGCAAAAACAATGAGGAGTTGTTAGTTAAATAAATTTGTTAGTCTCTAAAAGATTCCTCGTTATTTTCACATGGGTAACAAAGTTCCACATGCTCCTGACTTTGAAATGTACTTCTTGCAATCCCTATTTGTGACTGAATACCAGGTGTTGTGGTTACTGTGCACTAGTGAACTATGTACTACTACTAGTAGTGGTTTTCAACCTGGAGTCTGTGGGCCACTGGGGATCTTCAGACTTTGTCTACCTCCATTCAAAATTTATTAGGGCCCTCCAAATGAAAAGACATTCAAAACCATTGTATTAGAGACTGAGAGCCCATGGAACGATTATTTCATATACTGACCCCAGTGCCTGTTATCACTCTGGATACAGGCTGCAGACTGACAGAACAGGACCAGAGGAGAACCAGCTATTAACCCAGGGACAGAGGACTACTAGACTTTTGTTTGCTGACAAGTGACTGAATGAGGGCTGAGACGCTGGGATCTTTTCAGGTTCTGAACAAATCCTAATGACAGACATGATATTTTAAGTCCCACCGTAACCTGGGAAATCATCTCATAAAGAAGATCAAAGGGGAAAGAATGGGTTGACATATGTGTGCTAAAGTACATATGTGTAAATGTTATGACTTTTGCTTTCGAAAATATACACTTGAAGAACTGCTTTTTTTTACCCATGAAAGCTTATGCCCAAATAAATCTCTTAGTCTTTAAGTAGTTGTTTTTGTGGATACAGACTGACACAGCTACCCCATGATACTATTCCACATACTATTTGCAATGCGTTTGGAGAATTAATTCTTTGTCTAGTGAACAATAGTATAATACTGTCTCCGAGAAACTGACCAGAAGCTCTTTCTAACATTTACATGCAGAACATCAGAACATAACATTGGCAATACAGGGTCAGGCTGAAAGTCCGTCTAGCCCAGTATCCTGTCTTCCAAAAGTGACCAATGCCAGGTTCCACAGAGGGAATGAACAAAACAGGTAATCATCTCCTGTCACCCATTCCCAGCTTTTGGCAGACAGAGGCTAGGGACACCACCCCTGCCCATCCAGGCTAATAGCCACTGATGGACCTATCCTCCATGAACTTCTTTTTTGAACCCTCGTATAGTCTTGGTTTCACAACATCCTCTGGCAAGGAGTTCTTCAGTTTGACTGTGCATTGTGTGAAGAAATTCTTCATTTTGTTTGTTTTAAACCTGGTGCCTATTAATTTCACTTGGTGACCATCAGGTTCTTGTGTTATGAGAAGGAATAAATAACACTTCCTAATTCGCTTTCTCCACACCAGTCATGATTTTATACACCTCTATCATGTCCCCTGCTTAGTCGTTTTTTTTCCAAGCCAAAAAATCCCAATCTTATTAATCTCTCTTCATGTGGAAGCTGTTCCATAACCCTAATCATTTTTGTTGCCCTTTTCAGAACCTTTTCCAATTCTAATATATCTTTTTGAGATGGGCAACCACATCTTCATGCAGCATTCAAGATGTGGGCATGCCATGGAGTTATATAGAGGCAATATGATATTTTCTGTCTTATTATCTATCCCTTTCTTAATGCTTCCCTTACCTCTTGTCCCCTGACTGATTACTCTACTTAAGAGGCTTTGGGGAGGGATCTTGTCAAAGGCTTTCTGAAAATCTAAGTACACTATACCCACTGGTCTCTCTTGTCCCCACGCTTGTTGACACCTCAAAGAATTCTAATAGATTGATGAGGCATGATTTCCCTTTACTAAAACCATGTAGACTCTTCCCCAACACATTACATTCATCTATGTGTCTTCACTATAGTTTCAATCAGTTTTCCTGGTAATCAGGCTTACCGGCCAGTAATTGCCAATATAACCTTTGGAGCAATTTTTTAAAAAAACAATTGGTATCACTTTAGCTATCCTCCAAACTTTGGTACAGAAGCTGATTTAAATGATAGGTAACAGACAACAGTTATTAGTTCTGCAGTTTCACATTTGGCTTCCTTCTGAACTTTTGGGGGACTACCATCTCATACTGGTGATTTATTACAGTTTAGTTTATCAGTTTGTTCCAAAACATCCTCTTATGACACCTGAATGTTGGATATTTCCTCATAGTTGTCACCTAAAAAGAATGGCTCAGGTTTGGGAATCTCCCTCACATCCTCAGCTGTGAAGACCGATGCAAAGAATTCCTTTAGTTTCCCCGCAATGGCCTTATCATCCTTCAGTGCTCCTCTAGCAACTTGATCATCCAGTGGCCCCTTAGGTTAACTGGCTTCCTGCTTCAGATTTACTTAAGGAATTTTTTGGTATTACTTTTTGAGTCTTTGGCAAGCTGTTCTTCAGATTCTTTTTTGGTCTTCCTAATTATATGTTTGCACTGCACTTGCCAGGTTTTATGCTCCTTTCTATGTTCTTCACTAGGATTTAACTTCCACTTTTTAAAGGTGCCTTTTTGTCTCTCACTGCATCTTTATTTTGTCGTTTAGCCATGGTGGCACTCCTTTGGTTCTCTCCCTATGTTTTTTAAATAGGGGTATACATTCAGTTTGAGCCTCTATTATGTTGTCTTTAAAAAGCTTCCATGCAGATTGGAAGAATTTCACTTTTGGCCCTGTGCCTTTTCATTTCTTTTAAACTAACTTCTTCATTTTTGTGTAGTCCCCCTTTCTGAAATGAAATGCTACAGTGTTGGGGAGCTGTGGTGTTTTCCCTACCATAGAGATGTTAAATATAATTATAGTATGGTCACTATTACCAAGTGGTCCAGCTATATTTACATCTTGGACCAGATCCTGTGCTCCACTTAGGACTAAATTGAGAACTGCCTCTCTTCATGTAGGTTCCAGGACTACCTCCTCCAAGAAGCAGTCCTTTAAGGTGTCAAGAAATTGCTCACTGCATCCCATCCTGAGGCAACTTGTATTCAGTGAATGTGGGGATAGTTGAAATTTCTAATTATGATTGAGGTTTTTTTATTATTATTTTTTATTGCCTCTCTGATCTCTCTGAGCATTTCACAATCACTATATCCTGGACAAGCAGCGGTTGGTATATTTCCTACTACTATATTCTTATTATTCAAGCATGGAATTACTATCCATAGAGAGTCTATGGTCCAGTTTGGTTCATTTAAGATTATTACTTCATTTGAGTCAACCCTTTCCTTCACATATAGCACCATTCCCCCAGCAGCAAGACCTGATCTGTCCTTCCGATATTTTTTATATCCTGGAATTACTGTGTCCCATTAATGATACTCATTCCACTTGGCTTCAGTGATACCTATTACATCAATATCCTCATTTGATATGAGGAATTTACTTCATCCATTTTATTATTTAAACTTCTAGCCCTTCTATATAAGCACTTAAAATGGTCACTTTTTAGCTGTCTGCCATTACATGATGTAATTGACTGTTTCTCATCAGATCCTACCCATATGTTATTATTGTCCATCTTCTCCTCACTATGACATAGGGAATCTTCTTTAATAGATCCTCCCCTGACAGATGTCTCTGTCTGAACCATATGTGCCTGCACACCAATAATCATATCCTTAGCCCTCAGTTAAAAAACTGCTCCACAGCCTTTTTAATTTTAAGTGCCAAGAATCTGGTTCCATTTTTGGTTTAGGAGGAGCCCATCCTTCCTGTATAGGCTCCCCCTTTCCCAACAGTTTCCCCAGTTATTAATAAATCTAAATCCTTCCTCCCTACGCCATTGTCTCATCCTTGCTTTGAGACCCTCCAATTCTGCCTGTCCACCTGGTTCTGCGGGAGGAATGGGCACCATTTCAGAGAGTGCTACCATGGACGTCCTGGATTTCAGTCTCAAATCTAGCACTCAATCCCTCTGCAATACTAGTGCAAGATTTTCCAAAATGTCGTGAGACTACAGAACTGCTGGTCTGTGTTTCAGCAAATAGTAGAGCTGAGGTGCAGGAAAGGGGAGTGTAATAGTGGTTGTATGTAACTTATGCACATCACCTCTTATCCAGACATGGCTGAAGTAACTAGGACACTCAGCTTGATATTTGTGCAAACCTAGTGTTTGCACTATTCACCCATTTGGGATGCCTCCCTGTCAATAACCTATTCCCAGATTTGGACCTTAGCATCCAAAATATGGGGGTTAGCATGAAAACCTCCAAGCTTAGTTACCAGCTTGGACCTGGTACTGCTGCCACCACCCAAAAAATTAGAGTGTTTTGGGGCACTCTGGTCCCCCAAAAAACCTTCCCTGGGGACCCCCAGACCCAAATCCCTTAGTCTCACAACAAAGGGAAATAAACCTTTTCCCTTCCCCCCCTCCAGGTGTTCCTGGAGAGATACACAGAAGCAAACTCCGTGAATCTAAACAGAGGGATTCCACCTTCCCCGTTCCCAGCCTGGAGACAAAAGCACTTCCCTCTTCACCCAGAGGGAATGCAAAGTCAGGCTAGTAAATCTAACACACACAGATCTCCCCCTGACTTCTTCCTCCCACCAAGTCCCTGGTGAGCTGCAGACTCAATTCCCTGGAGTTCCCCAGTAAAGAAAAACTCGAACAGGTCTTAAAAAGAAAGCTTTAAATAAAAAGAAAGAAAAATACATAAAAATGGTCTCTCTGTATTAATGTGACAAATACAGGGTCAATTGCTTAAAAGAATATTGAATAAACAGCCTTATTCAAAAAGAATACAAATCAAAGCACTCCAGCAACTATAGACATGTAAATACAAAACAAAAAACCAACTTTGTACTCACAACTTGGAAACAGAAGATTAGAAAGCAGGAAATAGAAAAATCCTTCTCATAGCTGAGAGAGATTCAGGCAGACAGAAGACAAAGAACTCAGACACAAACTTCCCTCCACCCAGAGTTGAAAAAATCCTGTTTCCTGATTGGTCCTCTGGTCAGGTGCTTCAGGTTACTTTTTTTTTCAGGTGAAAGAGACATTAACCCTTAGCTTTCTGTTTATGACACTCCCCCTTCCAGCTGAAGTAACAGTCTGTGTTAGCTTGTAACTTGCCAGATATTTACAGACTCTTGCATGGGAAGTGGATGCAGGTCCTGTGAGGATGAAGAGATGCTTGTAGGGTGATTAAACTCTCTGGATTCAGTCAACACTGGCTAGGCAAAGCACATAAGCTTCTCTTGGAGGTATTCTGGGGGTCAGAGTGTATCTCCGGGAGCATTTGGTAAGGGAAAGTTAATAGAGCCTGGTTTTGAATGAATTTACACATGTAAATCTGGAGTGACACAGTTGAAGTCATTGTTATTAAAATCAGAACCTGGCCCTGGGAATTTGTCCAGTGTGCTATAAAGAGGCAGCAGCATAATTTGGACTCTCAGGAGTGGAGAAAGTAAAAAATATATAATAAGGCAATTAATCATTTTTATAAATAGCTTAAATACAGGCAGATAAGTACAATGGCAGATTTTACCATGCTCTTTTCATTGCCTAATACAACGGGCTACACTCAGAAGTGAAGGGCCAGAAAAGGTGTCTGTGGGAAGGCAACAATTATAAAATCACACGGGCCTAAAGGAGACTGCGGAACTTCCAGCCACAAGTTATCAACAGGATTCAAAAAGGAACCGTATGTTTATGTGGGTAACCAGAAATTCCAATTACATTAGTGAAGACTATTTTAAAAGTTTTGGAAGGACTATAAACCTTCCTCATGTACAGTACAAAATATGTGTAAATAGTGGGTGTCAGGGGAAAATATTCCCTGGGAGCAGATAATCTCATGGCTTTCTATTGCAGGGTTCCATCTGGCTTCCTCTGAAGCATCTCAAACTGCCCAGTGGATACTGGTCTGGATGGATTCCAGGTCTGATCCAGTCTGGGAGTGCCTATCTTCTTATAAGCAGTGTAAATCCAAGATTAAGTTTTTGCTGATCTTCTTTGAGCTCCTGGGACTCTCTAGAAATATAACGAGAGCAGAAAGATGTCTTGTTAAATATCATCTAGTCTTCTGTTGCTTGTCCTTTCAGGAGGAAAGGTTTAAAATTACTCGGACCTCCCAGTACATGATGTCAGCTGTCAATGACACCAACTTCAACTCTGCAATGTTCCTTCTCACCGGGATACCTGGGCAGGAAGACATCCATCTCTGGATCTCTATCCCCTTCTGCTTAGTGTATGTTATTTCTGTAGTAGGAAATTCAGTCATTCTGTTCATTCTAAGAACAGATACAGGTCTTCATGAGCCCATGTATATTTTCCTTTCCATGCTGGCAGTCACAGACCTTGGTTTATCAATAGCCACCATGCCAACAACATTGGGCACATTCTTGTTTAATGCTAGGGAGATCAGCCTCGATGCCTGTTTTGCCCAGCTGTTCTTCATCCACTCGCTTTCATACATTGAATCCTCTGTTCTCTTGTTGATGGCCTTTGACCGCTTCATCGCCATCTCTCACCCACTGAGATATGCCTCCATCTTAACCCTGCCAAGAATAGCCAAGATGGGACTGGTGTGTGTGCTAAGAGGGGTTGCCGTAGTATTCCCACTGCCCTTTCTCCTGAAACGTTCCCAATATTGTCAAGACAATGTCCTCTCCCGTTCCTACTGCTTGAACCAAGAGATCATTAAGATGGCTTGTTCAGATATTAGAGTCAGCAGCATCTATGGCTTTTTTGTCACAGTCTCCACAGCGATGTTGGACTCGCTGCTCATCCTCCTATCTTATGTAAAGATTCTGAAAACAGTGCTGAGCATTGCCTCCCATGCGGAGTGCGTCAGGGCACTGAGCACCTGTGTCTCCCACTTCTGTGCTGTCCTACTCTTCTACATACCAGGGATTGGCTTGTCTGTAGTACAGAGATTCGGGAATAGCTCTTTTCCCTTGCTTCAGATTCTCATCGGCTATGTCTACCTGCTGGTCCTGCCCATGATGAACCCAATTGTGTACAGTTTGAAAAGCAAACACCTTCGTGCAAGGATAATCAGGGCATTGAAAAAGAGAGTTCATCAGCTGGCTCCACCGCTGGTCACATGAGACATGAAAAACATGGGCCATGGCCAGGGCACCTATTCCATCCTTACACTCAAGAAGACATGAACTACTAATCTAAACTCTGTAGAGAGAAGTTCAGAAAGGGTCTAAGGCCTGGAGAAATGGGACAGGGCCTGGTGAGGGAGGATGGTGCACTGGGAGAAAGAGACCAAGGCAGCAGCAGAATTTACAAAGTGACTGTGTCAGTGAAGAGCCAGGGGACTGGTTGCATGTTGGCCCATAAACATCTGGATCGGTGGCTGCTCTGACCTCAGAATTCCTGCCGATACACTCAGTAAAGAGAAGGGATGTGGGTGTTGTTTCCCATTACACCTGACTGTCAATGTCCCAGTGTCTTTGGTTAAATATCTAGGGGCCATTAAAAAGCTGCAGAGCTATTCTGTAGTCACAGTCCTGGCACTTCCCGAGCCCTCTGGGTGCTGCTTGATCTATGAGCACTGCACGAGCTGTGGACGGGGCTATTGAAAGGGAATGGTCACCCATCCTTCCCCTACCTCCTCAGCCAGCTGCTTGTGATTGAGTCACGTCAGACACATGATGAATGGAGGAGACACAGGCAACTTGCCCCCATCCCCCGGCTCTGTTGATGGCTCTGAACACCACACATGTGCTGAGCCCCCCCCGCACTGAGGCAGAGCAGAGCTGCATGTGCGAGTGAGGGTCTGACACATGGAGCCTTCAGCCCAGATTCTCTTCTTCCGCCATCCATTTGTGCCGCAATGAAAATGGTTGGAAACGGTCCTCAACTCCCCCGCAGAGGCACGTCTCGCTCCAGTCCCAGCCCAGCCCGTTCAGTGTCGAGTGACCATCTTTTCAAAAGGCAAAAGTGGGACACATGCAGGAGCACCATCCCCGCTGCCTCTCTACTTCCTGCTTAACGCCCCACCCCCTACTCTGCCTCTTCCCACCAGGACCTCTCCCCCTGTCCCATCTCTTCACTCAACACCCAACTCCCTGGTCCTCCTTACTGGTGAAGGCTTCACACCCTATTCAGACCAGAAGTCAGAGCTGGGCCATGGTGGGAGTTGCCCAGGGATCCAGAGCCACTCTGAGGAGCCCCAAACCCTCCACCTGTCCTGGAAATTCACTGGGAGACCCAAGGGGACCCCTCAGCCTCTGTCCCCACCCCCCAGAACTTAAAATCCAGGAAAAGTGGAGTGTCCAGGGCTCCCCAGAGTTTCCTGAGCTCTCTGAGCAGCTCTTATCACAATCTAGCTCTGACATGGCTGGGGGCTGGAGCATCAGGGAAAGGGGAGCAACAAGGGGCAAGACCTTCTGGGAAGAGATGGGGTAGTGGGTGTGGCAAGCCTGAACCAACTCTGACTCCAGCAATAAGTGTGTGTGTGTGTGTGTGTGTGTGTGTTTGTGTGTGTGTGTGTGGCGGGGGGAAAGGGGACCTGAGTAAAGGAGGAGGATGGGGCTCTAGAGTAGGAGAATCTGTGTTTTGGAGGATACTGAATTAATGTGACTTCACAAAGGGGGGTCTTAAATATTCCAGGCTGAGAGTAAGTCATTGCAAGGCCCGTAGAGGGAAGGGCAGGGTTCCTGCAGGGCTATCTCAGTCCCCAATGGGCACTCTGGGGTGACACTCATCTAGAGTGGGCTGTGCTCTTGGAAGCTGTTACCATTGGGTAGAAGTCAGCCCAACCCCCAGGCTGCTCTAAACTCTGCTGATGCAGCGGGGAGTGTGACAGGTTCGCTCACAGAGATCCCCTTGGGACTGTCACATGATGTGTTGAAATTATCTGAGAGTCCATTTTCCCTGCCAGCTTGGCACGTCCAGAACCCTGCCTTGTTGAGGCAACACACTAGCCTGCTGCAAACACAGACCCACAGTCTGGATCACACCCTCAAAGCTGCAGGCTTGGAGTGAAAACACCTTAGCAGGTTATCTGACTCCAGCACCCAGAAACCCAGCTCCCAATGGGTTCCAAACCCCAAATAAATCCGTTTTACTCTGTATAAAGTTATACAGGGTAAACTCATAAATTGTCCACCCCCTATAACACTGATGGAGAGATATGCAGAGCTGTTTGCTCCCCCACGTATTAATCACTTACTCTGGGTTCACTAATAAACAAAAGTCATTTTATTAAATATAAAAAGTAGGATTTAATGGTTCCAAGTAACAACAGACAGAAAAAAGTAAGTTTCCAAACAAAATAAATGACAAACACATGCAAGTCTAAGACATTAAGAAACTGATTACAGGTAACCTCTCACCCTCAGAGATGGTCCAATAAGCCTCTTTCACAGACTAGTCTCCTTCCTAGTCTGGGCCCAGTCCTTTCCCCAGTACAGTTCTTGCTAGTTCCAGCAGACATCTTAGGTGTTAAGCAGGGATTTTCTCATGACTGGCCACCTCTTTGTCCTGCTCCAACCACCTTGTATAGCTTTGGCACAAGGCAGGAATTTATTGTCTCTCTGGGTCCCCACCCCTCTCTCTAAATGAGGGGCAGGCAAACTTTTTTTCCTGAGGGCCGCATTCGGTTTTGGAAATTGTATGAAGGGCCAGTTATGGGAGGGAGTCATGGCCTATCTGCCTCCCCTGGGACCCCTGCCTCAACACCCCCCTTTCCTTGATGGCCCCCTGGGACTTCTTCCTCATCCACCCTCCTGCTTCCTGTCTCCTGACTGTCCCCTGAACCTCCGCCCCTGACTTCTCCCCAATATCGCATCCAACCCCTCCTCTCATTCCTGATGGCCCCCCCAGGACCTCTGCCCCATTCAACCACCCCTTCTCCCTGTCCCCTGACCACCCCCAGAACCCCGCTATTGACTGCCCCCCACCACCCCATCCAACCACCACTTCTTCCTGAATGCCCCCCCAGGAACCCTGCCCCATCCAATCACCCCTTCTCCCTATCCCTCAACAGCCCCCTGCAGCCCCATCCAACCCCTCTTCTCATTCCTGACTGCTCCCCTGGCACCCCTACCCCCATTCAACCTCCCTGTTCCCCGCCCTCTGACCGCCCCAACCCCATCCGCACCCCTGCCGCCTGACCACCCCACCAAACTCCCCTGCCCTCTATCCAACCCTACCCACTCCTGCCACCATACCATGCTGCCTGGAGCACTGATGGCTGGCAGCGCTACAGCCCTACAGCTGAGCTGGAGCCAGACACGCCGTCACCATAGCACAGCACAGAGCACTGGGTCAGGCCAGGCTCTGCAGCTGTGTTGCCCTAGGAGCTGGCGGCCCTGCTGCCCAGAGCATTGTGCTGGCAGAAGGGCGAGCTGAGGCTGCGGGGCAGGGGGAACAGCAGGGGAGGGGGCAGGGGCTAGCCTCCCAGGCCAGGAGCTCAGGGACCAGACAGGAGGGTCCCATAGGCCAGATGTGGCCCGAGGGCCGTAGTTTGCCCACCTCTGTTCTAAATGGAAAAGTACCAGATTTAAGATGGATTCCAGTATCAGGTGACATGATCACATGTCCTCTGACACCCCAGCCTCCATTCTTCCTGGGCTGGGCCACACATACATAGGAAGGTTTGCAAGTAAACAGAGCCATTCACAGTTCATTGATCCTGAAGCAACCTTAATGGTTTCCACTTAATATGTTTACATCACTGATACATGTTTATATCTTATTCTCCTAACTTCAGACATAGAAATAATACATGCAAACAAATAGGATGGACAAACTCACTAGATTATAAGCTTTTTAATGATACCTTAGAAGAAACCTTTTGCACAAAACATATTCCAGTTCCATCATATTCACATTCATAAGCATCTTTTCATGAAGCACATGCAGTGCAACGTCACAGGGAGAACAGGACAGTGAATCAATCACTGGAACTGGCTCCTGCCATCCCCACTCTCTGCAGCGCTGTGGGGAGCTCTGCTGTGGCAGAAGAGAATCCAGCTGGGCCTCTCACCGCTCAGATGGCTGGAAGGCTGGTCCTGTGGGCCAGGCACTGCTCAAACCGAGCTCTCCTGAGTCACAGATTTGCTTTCCATGTGTCATCGTGGCCAAGACACAGGTGGATAATAGCCCTGGCCTGCCTCACAGAGGTGGCAAGAGGATAAATATATTCCCGGTGCTCAGATAGTCTAAGACCCTAAGATCAGGGCTGTGTCAGGGTTCCACAGAGCAACACTTCTGACATCTGTCTATAAAAGGCTTATTACCACAGCCTCCTGTGACAGCTGCTTCTGGGAAACCCTGTGACTCCAGCACATTGGTGTGTGTGGCAGATGTAGGGGTGTTCGGTGGTGACAGTGAGGGTTAAGTAATGGATTTCTGAGGAGAGTGTAGGGAAAAGGCAGCTTCACAAGCAAGGGGCTGTAGGCTGCTTTGCCGTCCCTCCTTGTCAGTCTCCTCTCTTCCGCATACCTGTAAAGTTGAGCTCAAAACATGGGGAATAACCTACACCTTGTGTTCCAGGCGTACGGCCAAGCAGAACAGTATGGCAGCCAATGGGTGGTAGGCTGTGACCTGCAAGCCAGACAGAGCATTTAAATAGTCTTTGAGCCCCAGGCCCTCAGCCAGAGTGGGGCAGGAACCAATGAGTGGGCTCCATCCTGCAATCAGGGCAGAGTGGCTAAGCCTTCCATGAGCCCCAGGCCCAGTAAGGACAGGACAGGAAACCAATGGGTCGGCTCTGGCCAGCAATCAAGGCAGGTGGGCTAAGCAGGCTAGTGGTCCAGGTAAGGGTGAGCACCAATAAAGTCTAGGGGCTAGAGACTGTGGGAATGGGGTGCAGGGTGGATATGGGTCTGCTCAACTCCTGTGTCCCAGCCAAGGGCCTGAACACTTATCTTGTAACAGGCCACTTCCCAGATGGTTCCATGGTTTCCCAGGGCTTCTTCATACTCTCCTACTCATGTGTACCTGTGATAATCATCATCTCAGGGAATGCTAGCCAAGCCATAGGCAGCAACCCCAACAGTTCCTTAGCGTCTCAACTGGCCGGCGGCCCAGGGAATTGTGGCCAGTCCTCAGGAGGCAGCCTCGGAAGCTCCTCGGTGCCTTGGTCTGCTGACAGCCCAGGGAACTGTGCAGGATGACACCACTATTTAACTTTCTCTTCTGAAAGTTCACTCTTTATTTCTACCCTTTGTTTCCTGTCTTTTAACCAGTTACTGATACATGAGAGGACCTTCCCTCTTCTCCCATGACTGCTTACTTTTCTTAAGAGACTTTGGTGAGGGACCTTGTCAAAGACTTTCTGAAAGTCCAACTAGACTATATCCACTGAATCACCTTCACCCAAATGTCTGTTGACCCACTCATAGAATGGTAATAGATTGGTGAGGCATGATTTCTCTTTGAAAAATGGTGTTGATTCTTTCCCAAGGAAGTGTGTTCATCTGTGTGTCCGATAATTCTGTCCTTTACTATAGTTTCAACCAATTTGCCTGGTCCTGAAGTTTGGCCTGTAATACTGGGGTCACCTCTGGAGCCTTGTTTAAAAATTAGCATCATATTAACTATCTACCAGTCATCGGGCACAGAGTATGATTTAAGCCATAGGTTACGTTCCACAGTTAGTAGTTCTGCAAATTGAGTTTTGAGGTGCTTCAGAACTCTTGGGTAAATTCCATCTGGTTCTAGTAACTTATTACTGCTTAATTGTTCAATTTGTTCCAAAACATCCTCTACTGACACCTCAGTGTGGAACAATTCCTCACATTTGTCACCTAAAAAGAATGGCTCAGGTGTGGGAATCTCCCTTACTTCCTCTGTAGTAAAGACCGATGTACAATATATGGAGATACATGTATTACTGGAATTGGAACGCACCCTGAACGGTCATTGAGTCCAGCCCCCTTCCTTCACTAGCAGGACCAAGTACTGATTGCTGCCCCAGATTCCAAAGTGCCCCCTCAAGCAATGAACTCACAATGCTTTGTTTAGCAGGCCAATGCTCAAACCACTGAGCTATCTCTCCCACCTCTGTGCTGTTCTGATCTTCTATACACCAGACACTGACTTGTCTGTGATACACAGTTTTGGAAAGCGCTCTTCTCCCTTATTTCAGATTCTTCTGGGCTACATGTCCCTGCTGGTTCCGCCCCTGCTGAATGCAATCATGTACAGTGTGAAAAGCAAACACCTTCGTGCAAGGATAATCAGGGCTTTTGTCAAATGAAGGGTCAGTTCATCACCCGGCTCTAGCGCTGATGACATGGAAAATGAAGAACACTGGCATCAGTCACCTATTCTATCCTGGAACCTTACCTTCGAGACAACATGAGCTACTGATCTCCACTTTATAGGAGACAGGGTAAGACAGGGTCTAAGGCCTGGAGCAATGGGCGAGGGTCTGGTGAGGGAGGACTTTGCAGTGGGGGAAAAGGAGCCAAGGCTGGAAGCAGCATTAACAAAGTGAGTGTGTTCATGGACAGCCAGGTAACCAGTGGCATGTTGGCCATATCAGTGGCTGATCCCACCTCAAGAATGACTGTTGATACAGTCAATAAAGAGAAGGGACATGGATGTTGTTTCCTATTACACCTGGCCTGTCACTGTCTGGTGTCTGTTTAAACATCCAGGGGCCAGGAAAACAGCTGCAGAGCTGCTCTGAGCTCTGGGAACGATATGCAATAGCCTTTGTAAACAGAGCTGAGATTCTCCCCACACACTTTACTCAAAACACGCTGGTAAAGATAAAGCATAAAACAAATTTATTAACTACAAAAAGGTGCATTATAAGTGATAGAAAACAGATCAAAGCAGATTACCTTGCAAATAAACTAAGCATTTACCCCTCTTCAGTCTTTGTTTCTCAGGTGTTTCTAGGAGTGCTCTTGTGTGGGGAGTGAGGCCAAGAGATGATGTCGTTCTCGCTCTCCACTTTGTATAGTTTTTCCATAGTGCAGGTACCCTTTCTTTCATGCTAAATTCCCAGCCCTGTTTGTGGAAAAATACAGGTACTAAAATGGAGTTCAGTGTCATATGGTCTGGTCCCATGCCCTTACATGCCCTGCTGAGTCATAGCAGCCATTATCCATAGGCAGGATAAAACATTCACAAGAACGCTATGGTCTTCCATGGTCCATTATCTTTGTCAATGAGCTATCGAGACTCTCTAGCTTCTTCATTTTTGTACCTGAAAGGCTACTTGGTGGTGTTTACCAGAGAAAGCATATTTGAATCATATTCTGCAAATCATAACATTTCCTATGACACCTCACAAGACATACCTCATACCTGATGCATCATAATTATGTCAGAATCATGTTATCAATACCAGTATGATGAATATGGTGTACAGAATCACAATCTCCTCTATTGACAAATCAGTGTGGGACAGCTCCTGACATTTGGGACCTAAAAAGAATGGCTCAGTTGTGCAAATCTCCTTGACATCCTCTTCAGCTAAAACCAATTCACAGAATTCATTTAGCCTCGCTGCAACAGCCTCATCTTCTTTGAATGCTCCTTGAATACCTCAATCGTCCAGTGATCCCACTAATTTTTTGGCAGGCTTCCTGCTTCTGATGTACTTTAAAAAACTGTTGTTAATTTCACTGTTGTTTAGTAGTTGCTTTTCAGATCTAGGAGCGCTGTATCACCAAGTCCTATGAAAAAATATTGTGTCACACACCCAAAAATCATGAGATTGGTTTAAAATAACGAGATTTAAAAATACACTAATGTGGTGTTTATTTTCATAAGCCTTTGGTTTTTAAGCATTTGAGTTGCAGCTGCTTCAGGTTTTCTGCAAGTCACTTTTTAAAATAAACATTTTTAGGAAAACTGAAAGCTGAGATTCCCATGAAGTATCTTGATTTCAAAAACTGAGTCTTTCACAAAGTGAGAAATAGTGTGAGACTCCCAGTAAAATCCCCAAAGTTGGAACTGCTGTTCATATCTCAAGCAGAACACTCACAAATGAAGGCATTGAGGGTAAGCCAGTAGACATTTCTGGTCACATGGTCCATACGTGGCAGAAAAACTGTCTTCCTCTGCAGTGGGATACAGAGCCCTTTGTTGCAAGGAGCAACGTTACACCACAGACAACTGGACATAACATAGACTGGCTCACAGAGTTACTGGTTCCTCAGGCACAGCTCAGCGATTCTCCTCCCCTTTCTCAGGCATGAGACATTCACACACTGGGTAAGCAAGGCCATGAACACTCTTAATAGAAAGAGATGTGACCCACGCTCAGTTCCAACTGTCTGCTGCTAGCTCTGTACTGGACCCAAACAACCCCCTCCCAAAGATCCAGCTACCCTGAAACTTGATGATAATGAAAATTTGGATGCATGGTATGATATCTATCTCTAGCCCTAAAGCGGCTCTCTTTGCTCGTGGATCAGATGGGTCAGGAGCAGACTGAGGAGAGCCCAGCCAGGCTCTGTTTGGCCAGGCAACACTCTGTGGATTCTTCACTCTCTGAAAGCATGTCCTGAGTTTTCCTCTTACTGCCAAGCTAGAGGAGGGGCCCAGGACTCTCTCATCAAAGGGGCTGTGCTAATGACAGGCTCTCGTCAGCAAGGGGTGTTAGGAAGAGTTGAAGTTCTCCACCCACTGTCCATATGGTGGGAGCCCCTTTGTTCCAAGTCAAGTTCCCAGCCCAGCTTTTGACAAAATATATGTACCAAAATGGAGTTCAGTATCATATGATCGAATCACATGCCCATGTGTGCTTTTGAGTCATGGCAGACATTATTTATAGGTTGACTGAAAGGCTAATTAACACTTCCTTATCTACTTTCTCCACATCAGTCATGATTTTATATTCCTCTATCATATGAATCATATCATATGACTCTATGAATCATTGTCTTGTGTGGACCACTATCTTGGATGCAAATTGAAACAGTTGTTACTCTCAATGCTTATATGCACTCAAAATGAATATACGCTGGCCAAGAAGAATCGTGATTGTCACAGTAAAACAGGGATATATGGTCTCTTTACTCATTAAACTACGTCCTTTCCTATGTCAGGGGAATCTCCCAATTGTATCCTGCTCGAAGAATGGGACAACACCCCCTCTATGCTAATCAATTATCGTTAAGCAGGTCCAACTGGACACCTCAGTTTCTTCCTTTCGGGTACATGTGACAAAAGCTATACTGTCACCCCCACCCTCCTTAAAACAACGAGGTTTATTAGCAAAAAAACACAAAGCATTGGAGAAAATGGTTTTAAAATAACAGGCAGCTGTCATCTTTCTCACATATCATGACAAGCTAAGTTAGACAGGCTTTGCTCTGGAGATACATAATGGAACTGGAGCAAATTACATTCTTTTGGAAAGCCAGGTTGCCCTTGAGACTCAGCCTACTTTTCCTGTGTGTCTGAGCATCTTCCCATCTGCCTGCCCCTTTCTTATTGAAGCAGCATTTGCTGAAACTGTGTGAGCCTAGGCACAGTCACCGTACTGCTCAGCCGTGTCTGTGTTACAGGGCCATGGTGTGGAGCTGACCTTTGCCCTCTGACTGCTTTCTCCCAGCCAGACAGTCTAAGATGAGGCCCTCGTGGCTGGTGCTCTATTGTTTGGAAGTTAGACCCATTCAGCCTCAAGGGCTCACAAGCATCGGTCTGGTGACTGTGCTGAAACTCCCACTGTCTCCTATAGACTCCAATACTCCCCTTAGAAATCCACTACCTACCCTGCACTGCCATCCCCGAGTACTCTGCTGTGCCAGCAGAACTCCCCATGCTGCAGAGAGTGCAGATGGCAAGGGTCCAGTTACAGGGGTTTGATTCGCTGGCCTGTTCGCCCCCTGCCACAGCGGAGTTTAGAGCAGCCTGGGGGCTGGGCTGACCTCCACCCATTGGTAATGGCTTCCAACAGCACAGCACACGCTGGCCACATCCCTACAGATGTGTTACCCCAGAGTGCCCCCTTGGGGCCTGATGTAGTGCTGCAGGCCCTCTGAACTTCCTTCTAAGGTCCTGGGTAACCTCTGGGTGGGCTAGAGTTCACTTCATTGCCCTTCTCCAGAGTCTTAAAAAATAACTCCCATAGAAAGCAGCTGGAGACACAGAGTTCAGTCTCTCAGGATTTTCAGCAAAGATTGAACCTCCCCATGTTCAAGGCCCAAAAGGAGGTAAAGAAATGAAAATTTTATGATAAAGAAACAAATCTAATTTTTACAGCATGACACGGTTATTTTATAATCCACAGACATTATCTTCACAGTTAGACATAAACATAAATAAATACAACAGATTAAAATCTGAACAGTTCAGTCCCCACAGAAACACAGTGAGAAGAAACTGAGAGTTCCCAAAAGCTTAGACTGAGTTCACCTGAATCTCAGTGAGAGTCTTTGATCACCAAATCTAGACAGTCTGCCGAGTCTAAAAGAGCATCTTTCCTCCCCTTGCCTGTAGGAATCTCTCTCTCGCCAGGCAGGTAACAGCTTTACCAATCACTCGCTTAAGTATATAGATAACCAAAACTCCAGTCACAAGAAAATACAAAGCTGAGAACGGCAAAACATAAATGACTCTTTTCCCATTACTACATGGAAAGAAAGCTGGTAAATCATACTGATTGGGGCAATTTAACCAAAACAGTTCAGCTCAAATCAAAATAAGGTTCAAAGAATGCAATTAAAAAGTGAAGAAACTATTTTTCCCTTCCAGTTTCCCCTGGCTTTACTTAACCCTGCCCATGCTTCGCTCTTAGAGGGTTAACAAATATCACGAACCTGCTGCAAAATGCTTCAGAGTCAGGGGAAACAGCCTGCTTTTCGCTCCTCGGCTCAGCTCCTCCCAATTCACACAGAACAGGTGGCCCTTTGCAAAGCAGCTGCCCTGATTACTCACCCTGATGGAGTCTGACCCCAGCAAGGAGGAACCTATTGGAGCATATCCAAAACTACCACACCCAATTCCAGAAGTTTCTGGAAATGCAGTGATAAATCTGGCTAGCAACAGTGACTCAGACACAACTCACTCCTACTCTGCCTAATATCTTCCAATTGAACAAGAGCCCCCTTTGTGTGGTCCCATTAATTCACTGTTCTCCAGAACACGAGGTCTCTTATTACCCTCCTCTTCCTTTATTTGGGACCCTCACCGTCCTGCTTGCTGGGATCAGCATTGCTTCAGGCTTGCCAAATCCCCTGCTCCTCCTTTGTCCCTGAGGCCCTGCCGCATCCCGTCTCTTCCCCTGAGGCCTGGCCCCCTGCTCCTCCTCTTCTCCCAAGATCCTGGCCACCAGCAAGGACAGAAACAAGCTATTTTAAGAGCTCCCCAAGAAGGCCAGCCTGCTGTGGGGAGCCCTGGGCATGCTATCATCCCTTTGTAGCATGCCATAGGGGGTGGGACTATGGGCTGGGGGCTGGTCTCATGCCCCTTATCCCCTCACTCATGGCAGGTGGAGTATCCTGGCTCCCTGAGTAACACTTACCACAGCCCAGCTCCAGCTTCAAGCCTGGCAAGGGGGCAAGCCTCAGGGGAAATTGAGTAGCAGGGGTTGGGGCCACAGGGGGGAGAAGAGGGTCCAGGGAAGGGCCATGGAGACGGCAGGGAAGGGGACACAAAATGGATGGAGCTCCTGCATGTGTCCCGCTTTTGCCTTTTGAATATGTGGTCACTCTACACTGAACGGGCTGGGCTGGGATCGGAGCAAGACATGCCTTTGTGGGGGAGCAAAGGCCCATTTCCACCCCTTTGTATTGCTGGGGCAGCAGAAACAGAAGGGCTGCAGAGGGAATCTGGGCCTGAGTCTCTTGCCAGCACTTCTATATGTCAGACCCTCATTCACACATTCTGCCTCGGTGGGGAGTGGGCTCAGCAGGTCTGCAGTGTGCAGAGCCATCAACGGGGCTGCCTGAATGGCTTCTCCTGCGCCTCCTGCGTTAATTGTGTCTCTGGCATGACTCAGTCACTAGTAACTGGCTGAGGGCATAGGGAAAGGGTGGGTTACTGCGACCCTTGAATAGCCCCTGTCCACAGCTTGTGCAGCACTCATGAATCACACAGCTCCTGGAGTTCTCGGGAAGGGTGAATACTGTGACTGCAAAACAGCACTGCAGCTTTTTAAATAGCCCATGAATATTTAAACAGAGGCAGGACAGTGGCAGGCCATGTGTAATGGGAAACAACATCCACATCCCTTCTCTTTATTGACTCTGTCAAGAGGAATACTGAGGTCTGAGCAGCCACTGATACCATTCTTCATGTGCCAACATCCCCCCGGTCCCCTGGCTCTCCACAAAGACTGTCACTTTGTAAATGCTGCTGCCTGCCTTGGTCTCCTTCCCCCAGTGCCCTGTCCACCCTCACCAGCCCCTCTCCCACTGCTCTTGGCCTTTGACCCATCAGAACCTATCTCTACAGTGAGGAGATCAGTAGCAGATGTCGTCTAGAATATAAGGGCCCACGATGGAACCGGTGGGTGTGGTCCATATATTTCGTCTCCCTTGTCATGAGAGCTGAAGCCAGGTGATGAACTGACCCTTCACTTGACGAACACTCTGATTATCCTCCATTGTTTTAGGTGACAGATCTGAGAAACTGCCCCACATTAAAGCATAAGCAGAGTAAGTTTTGGAACAAACTCCTACATTTAACAGTAATAAGTTACTAGGATCAAATGGGATTTACCCAAGAGTTCTGAAGGAACTCAAATATCAAATTGCAGAATTACTAACCGTGGTATGTAATCTATGGTTTAAATCAGCCTCTGTACTATCCAACTAGCACATACATATCGTGATGCTGATTTTCAAAAAAGGCTTCAGAGGCGATCCTAACAATATAGGCCAGTAAGCCCAACTAGAATACCAGGCAAATTGGTTGAAATTATAGGAAAAAATAGAATTATCAGACACATAGATGGACACATTTTGTTGGGGAAGAATCAACACAGCCTTTCAAAGGAAAATCATGCTTCACCAATCTATTAAAATTCTTTGAGTGGGTCAACAAAAATGTGGGAGATCCAGTGGATATACTCTACCTGGACTTTCAGAAAGTCACTGAGATGGTCCCTCACCAAACGTTCTTAAGCAAAATAAGCAGTCCTGGGAGAATGAGGAAGGCTCTCTCCTGGATCAGTAGCTGGTTAAAAGATAGGAAATAAAGGGAAGCAATAAATGGTCAGTTCTCAGGAGGGAGAGAAGTAAATTGCGGGGTCCTCCTGGGATCTGTAGTGGGACCAGTGCTATTCAACATATTCATAATTGTCTGGAAAAAGGGGTAAATTGTGATGTGGCAAAATGTGTAGACAAGATAAAATTACTCAATATATTGTGACAGACCCAAAGTAATGGGATACAGGAGTCTGGTAGAGGGCAAATATACTGGTCACTGGATGAGTAGTTTTCTGCTCCCTGAGCGACCAGAGCAGGGGCTGCACTAGAGTAATCAGGAAATTGCTAGAACCAATTAAGGCAGACAGGCTGATTAGAACACCTGCAGTCAATCAAGGCAGGCTAATCAACCTAGGCACCTAGGTTTAAAAAGGAGCTCACTCCAGTCAGGCCAGGGGGAGCCAGAGGAGAGGAAATACATGTGAGGAGCTGGGAGCTAGAGGCACAAGGAGCTGAGAGTGAGAGGGTGTGCTGCTGGGAACTAAAGAGTACAAGCGTTATCAGACACCAGGAGAAAGGGCCTGTGTGATCATAAAGAAGGTGTTTGGAGGAGGCCGTGGGGAAGTAGCCCAGGGAGTTGTAGCTGTCATGCGCTGTTACAGAGCACTATAGACAGCTGCAATCCACAGGGCCCTGGGTTGGAACCCAGAGTAGAGGGCGGGCCTGGGTTCTGCCCAAACCTCCCAACTCCTGATCAGACACAGGAGAAGTTGACCCAGACTGTGGGGAAGTTACTGAGGTGAGCAAATATGCCAATAAGTGCAGTACCCACCAAGGTACAGGAGGAACTTTGTCACAATACTTAAATGTAAAGTAAATTAAGAGGTGTTACAAACAGATCTCACAAAACTAGGTGACTGGGAACAAAATGACAGATGAAATTCAGGGTTGATAAGTGCAAAGTAATGCACAATGGAAAACATAATCCCAACTGTATATATACAATGATGGGGTCTAAATTAGCTGCTACCACTCAGGAAAGAGGTATTGGCAGCATTGTGGATAGTTCTCTGAAAACATACACTCAATGTGCAGCAGCAGTCAAAAGCAACCTTAGTAAATTCATGGAGGATAGGTACACCAGTGGCTATTAGCCAAGATGGCACAGACTCATCTACGTTCTCTGGATGTCTTTAAACTCTGAATGTCAGAAGAAGGGTACAGATGACATAGGATGGAGGACATGATATTGTGCTTTTATGATAATTCCCTCTGAAGCATCTGCACTGACCAAAGTCAGAAAACAGGACATTGGGCTAGATGGACCATTGGACTGAATCAATATGGCCATTCTTCTGTTCTTAAATTGTTCCTCTGGGTGATGGGCTTCTGCAGACAAGCCTTTTCCAGGGGATCCCTTTTAAATAGAGCTGGTGTAGCCACCCTAGCAGATATCAAGAGTAGGGTGACCATATGTCCCATTTTGGCAGAGACAGTCCCTTTTTTAGCCGCTTCCTTGTTACTTAAATGAAAGATGCACTGACTGAGTCTATGGCTGCACTGTGGGAATGGGAAGGTCAAAATCTCCTGCCCAGTCTAGGGCTGGGGTATTTGTTAGGGGCTTATTCCTTCACCCTCTCACTTCCCTGGTCCTTCTCGCATGAACAGAGAGCAACAATACCCAAAGTTCGAAGGCGCAAACAATTCAATGTTTATTGGGGTGAACTTCCAGCAAGCATGATTCCAGTTTCTTAGTGTCCCCCTTCCCAGCTCTGACATCACAGAGCCTTGCCTGTGTCCTTGTTTCTGTTCACATCCCTTGTTCCCATTTCCCCCTTTAGCAAAACATGATCCCAATTCCCACCCCCCTTCCTGACTGACTGCAGACTATATAGTAAAAGTTGAGTTCTCCTTAGCTATACCTTAACCAATCATTTTACTGAAATTTAACTAACCAATCCTAACTTATTGTAACATGGTTATTTAACCAATTATATCCCACCACCTTAATTGGTTTACACCCAACAAAATTAATTATACAACAGACAGAAACAATCACAGAACCAGACAAAAACTATGCAAATAAACATACAAAACAATACAGAAGTGAGGATTTTACAACTACATCTATACAGACGTAAGTATTTTCCAGCTGTGTCTATTGATAAGTGAGTTCTTGTCAGACAGGATGCTATCAAACTAAGTTTCCTTTTATATCTTTTAGGCTCTACCCTTTCTCTGGAGGTGATAGGAAGATCAGAGCAGGATTGTATTCCTAATAGCCCAACAGCATCTTATTTCAATGTGACTAGATTGGAATGTGAGGATGTGACTATACACTTCCCAGCTTATGGCTGCCTCCGCTGCTTAGCCGAAGAACCAGGCCTCAGACTGTCACAGTAAGAGAAGGCCATTACACAGACAGACAGCCTTCCCATCTCTATGCAGCCCCACTTCCACCCTGTACAAGGCTCCTTCAGCAGATCCTGCAGGCAGTGGTTACTGTGACAGGCCCTGGTAGCACATCTCTGATGAACCTGTGCTAGCAGGAAGCCGGGGTACATCCTAGAGCAGTTGTTGAGGCTCAGAGATTCTGGGTGGGTGGGCCGAGCTACCAGTGGATCTCTGAGACCTGTGCATAACTTTGGTGATCTCTGGATCCCTCTTTTCATTCTTCATGGAGAAGGGAGAAGACCTCCCCCCCAGACTGATCCGAGGGAAATTTCCTTGTATGGAGCCTTGTGGACTCTCCCTTCCCTGGCCTGCATCCCAGGCTTATAGTGCAGGACAGGGCACTGCCAGGGAGATATCTGGTCCTATATTATTATTATTATTCTATTTCATTTTATATCAGCAAGATCACAGTTTTGAAAGCATCATCACTAACATTAAGCCACCCCCGAGGAATAGAGACTGCTGCAGGGCTGGCACTGCAGTCCAGTTATGTAGCATCACCACACGTTCCCTGTGATTTGGTCTCCTGCAGTTTGCCTTTGGCTCTGATCAGGGTTAAAGCTGGAACAAAGAAAGCAAATCTGCAGAGGTTCCCTGATGGCCCAGTGGCCCCCAAGGAAATGTGCAGGCATGCTTCATATAGACAGTTGTTTTTCTGTCTGAACAGATACTGCCTGCTGCCCATGTAACCTCTTGGATGACTCCTTGTCCTTCAGTGTGAAGACCTCTGGTGTCAGCGGCTCCCCTTCTAGCAGGATTTGGGTACCTTGGCAGGTTTTGGTATCTTTACAATGTAAAGTGAAGGGTAAAGACTGCAAGCTGTTTCCGTTTGCAGATGTTCTGTAGTGCAAGAAGGGACTGATGTGGGCTGTTGGGATGACTCAGTGATGGTGCTGCAGGGCAAGGAGCACCAGGGTTTTGGGAACCCCTCCCCCACATCTACCTGTTCTCCACGTTGGGATATTCAAACTGCACACAAATCTGACATTCAGAGCGAGCTCGGAGTGTTAAAACCCCTATTAACTGAGTCAGGATTTCTCAGTGGGTCCCATTTCTAGAGGTGCTGTGTGCTCTAGGCCGATCCTGCCAGGGGATGAGTGAGAGGAGACCCCATGGAATATCAGAGGTTAGTTCCCAAGTCATCTCATGTTTAGTTGCTCCTGGAAATTTAATCAGAAAATTCATTTTCAAAGGTTTGGTTCTCTGTCTTGGTTGTGAACTCAGGAATTCACAGCTGCACTGTGGTAACAGGTCTGATAGGGCATATTTCTGTTTCCTGAATGGCTGAGGGCTCCAGCGTTTCTGCCCTGTACATCCGCCTCAGAGATACAGGGCTACCAGCATCTCTGTCCCCTCTGTGGTCTCTGAGTGCCACATATCAGGCCTCGTAGCCTTCCCTCTCATGGGGTGGAATCCTGTGAGGCTCCCACCCTCAGACTGGGCCCTGGGCTACTGCACTGCGATTGCCCTGCAGGTGCCAGTGAGCATGTGTTGAGACAAGTGACCAGCCTTCTTGAGCCAAAATAATATTTAATCAAACAGCAGGAAGAACGTGTAACATGGGAGAATAAGAGGGTTTTCAAACAACAGTCTGTACACATCTCTGACCCCAAGCCCTCCCAATCTGACAGGGACCCAGGCAGGCCAAGGGCCTTGAGTCTTCCCCAGCGGTGTCTGTGCGTGTCAGACTGAAGAGTGCCTCAGCAAAAGCTGCCCAGCTCTGGACAGACTCCCAGCGCTGGCAAAACAAGCTGTGTAACATGGCTGGAGCCCAGGAACAGGGAATTCCCTGCTTGTAGCTCCAGTGTGGTCTCTCAACCTCCCTTAAGTGCATCCTGAGCGATGGCTTTCCTTGAGCTATTACTTCCCTTCCTGTTTCTTTTCCAGCAGCCTGCTATTAAAATAGGAAGAGCCATACTGCTTTCACCTCATGTAGCCAAAACATAAACATCCCAAGAGTTAACCCAATATAACTATACAGCAAACATCCCCAGAACTGGGGTTATCACACACATTCATTATGGCAGCTCAGCTCCGTGTCAGTCACAGCACCACTCCTGGCTGCTGCGGATTTTATTAATACAGGGAAGGGGGGGGGGGGAGAGAGATTGACTGGCTGACTTTCATATGGGAAATGAAGTTCCATTTCCATGAATGTTCATACATTTGACTTTGAAATCCACTTCCTGCAAACCCTCATCGTGCCTGAGTAACAGGTGCTGGGGTTACTGTGTACTAGAGAGTGAGAGCTCAGGGAATGTAGAGTTTATATACTGATCCTAATGCCCATCACCACTTCGGACACAGGCTACAGACTGACAGAACAGAACCTGAGGAGAACCAGTCAGCTATTAACCCAGAGAAAGAGGAGCTACTAGACTTTGTTTGCTGACAAGCCACTGACTGAGGGCTGAGACGCTGGGATCTTTCAGGTTCTGAAGAAATCCAGAGGACAGATGCTACATTTTACTTCCCACTCTAACCTGAGAAATCATCTCTGAAAGATGAACAGAGGGGAACGAGTGGATTTACATGTGTGTGTCAAAGTACAAATGTGTAAATGTTATGCCAAAACTTTTCATTGTAATATCAATATTAAAAAGACAAAGTTTTATGACATGCATGTATATCAAAAACCATCAGCAGAGTTGTTGGAATCTCTACAGGAAGCAGCAATGGTAACTTTACTGCATAAAGGTTTTTGCTTTAGAAAGTATTTCAATAGTACTCCAAATAGTGTTTGCAACGGGTTTGTGCTATTAACTCTTCGCTCAGTGAACAGTTGTATGATACTGTCATTAGGTAACTGAAGAGAAGCTGTTTCTAACACTTACATTCAGGGTCATGAACAAAATCCCTCTGCAATCCCTGTGCAAGACAAGTCAAGAGAGAACACTGGGCTGTGTTTCAGCATAGAGCTGAGGTGCAGAGGCAGAGCAATTTCATCAGCTACCTGGTGTTGCGAGCAAATTTCCCTTTGAGGATGTTTTTTAAATGTTGCTGAGTACCTGTAAAGACATTTCCCTTTCCTGGTACAACATTGGAGGATAATCAGGATGTTCCTCAAGTGACAGATCAGTTCATCACTTGGCTATGGCACTGGTGACTTAGAAGACAAAAAACACGGACCACAGCCACCTATTTCATCCTGGACCTTTCCATCTGAGATGATATGAGCTACTTATCTCCACTTTGTAGAGAGGTTCAGATGAGGTCTAAACCCTGGCACAATGTGAGATGGATGTCCTGACCCGCTGGTGAGGGAGGACAGTGCAATGGGGGAAGCAGACCAAGGGAGGCAGTGACATGAACAAAGTTCTTGTGTTTCTGGAGAGACAGGGGACTAGTGGGATGTTGGCCCATAAAAAGCCGTATCCTTGGCTGCTGTGACTTCAGAATTCCTGTTGATGCCGTTAATAAAGAGAATGGATGTGGCTATTGTTTCCCATTAGACCTGGTCTGTCACTTTCCTGGCTCTGGTTAAAAATCTACATGCCATGAAAAAAGGTGCAGAGCCATGATCAAAGCTCTTCTGCAGTTGCAGTCCTGGCCCTTCCTGAGCAGTCTGAGCACTGGGTGATCCATGAGCGTGGCACCATGTGTGGTCAGAGGCTATTCAAGGACCACGGACACTCACCTTCCCCGATGCCCTCAGAAAGGTGCTTATGACTGAGTCATATCAGAAGCATGATTAATGCAGGAGCCCTGGGAGGCCATTCTTCCCCCTGAGGCACCACCCTCTGCTCCTCCACTTCCCTCATATCCCTGACTCTGCCCAGGCTGGAAGCTGGAGCCTTGCTGTGGTAAGAGCTGGCCAGACAGCCCTGATGTTCCACCTTCCCTGGGCGGGAAGGTCAGAGGACCCAAGAACAGCCCCCAGCCCGTCTTTCCACCCACCAGGACACACCACTATTAAATGTGGAGAGTCTGGGGCTCCCAACAGTGGCCTGGGCTCCTTGGCCAGTTCTTACCACAGTCCAGCTCTGGCCAGGCTGGGGACCATGCTTGTGGTAAAGAGAAGGAACAGAGGGAAGGGCCTCAGGAGAAGGGGAGGAACAGGAGGGTGGAGGTCTAAGGGGAAAATGAGGAGCAGGGGATGCAGCTAGCTAAGGGTTAATGTTCTTTTACCTGTAAAGGGTTAACAAAGGGAACCAAACACCTGACCAGAGGACCAATCAGGAAACAAGACTTTTTCAAATCTGGGTGGAGGGAAGTTTTGGGTGTGAGTCCTTTGTCTTGGTCTGTTCTCTTTCTGGGCTCTGAGACTGACCACAGGAATCTCCAGGCTTTCTAATCTTCTGTTTCCAAGTTGTAAGTACAAGGATAGTAAGACAATAGTTTATATTGTTTTTTTGTATTTACA